>NC_141695.1:52735468-52985468 GCF_964263255.1 Lissotriton vulgaris
CCATGTTGCTCCTGGTCTACCTAGTGGACCGAGCCTGGTTATGTGATCATTGTGTTTTAGGGCGCCATTAAACCAGAGCAGGTGCTCTTGAAATTTAAGTGGGATTTCAATCTCCTCGAAAGGAGCGTACTCTCCCGAAGGTTCCTCTATCTTGTAATAGTGAAACTCTTTTGTTATAGCGTTTACCGCTGGAAAGTTTATCCATGAATAGAATACCTCTGTCTGCCGATACTCGTGAGCCTCTATCACGAAAATTACTGTACCACCTTGAGGTGTCAGTCTGTTTACTATAAGTTTTGAAGTTATAGATTTTCTTAATTGGACCGGGATGATAATAGCATCCGGATCTGTGTGTTCGGGACCTTGCTGAGTCGCATCTACTGCGGCCCCAGTGGTTCCGTCATTTTCTCCTGGCATTGTTAAAATGCAAGGTTTGCAGAGTAGGTCTCCAAGGAGACAAAGATTAGGTGCACAATATTTTGGAACACTGTATCCTTCAACGTTGAATAAACCAGAGCTTTACATAGGAATCTCTTCCTACTAAGGTCGGGCGGATTTTAACCTTTCACCCACTCCAGACGTCTATTGGAGTATTTACGGGAGAAAGGGGTGTGAAATATGCACGACTGAGTTACTCTACAAGTCTTGCGTTAGTTTATCGCCTTACCAAACGGTTGGGCGCCATGTAGTGTAGTTCCTAGTTTCCCACTAGGCCCTGCGCATTGGAATAACATAAACAGTAGTATCGACGTGGAACTGCTTATATTCCAGGCCTCCACTGACTATGCTAAACTTAATTGGGTTGTGTTACCAACTAGCTCAGAGGTCACTGGAAACTTTCTTCTCTGCATAGGAAGTGATCAGCTTCCTTGGCACAGACAAGAAGGGATTCAGTTTTCCAACAACCGTGCAACATGACAACTTTGCTCCTCAGATCAAGAGTCTATCTCTAGGGTCGTGTGAAACGGTAAACAGTCAAAATATCGAGTTTTTAATTTCGACCTACACTTATATCGAGTTGCTAATATCGATGGGACAGAATATCGATGTCCAGAATATTGATGGCCAGAATATCGACCCTAAGGTAAGTAATATCGAAATCACTAATATCGATAGCATATATATCGATGTAAGTAATTTCGATTTACTAATATGTGTTAGAAATATTAGTTAAGTATTTAAATTAATTGTTATAATATGTGTTTAATATGTTTTTATAATTTAAAAATATATAAAAGTAAATAATATGTTTTACTACCACAGCGGGTTGTGGGTTTATAGGGGAATAGGGTGGGAAGTAATTTATTTGTAATTAAATAATTATTTTTCAATGATTAATTTATTTTGCAATTAAATATTAATTGGTAATGATTTATTTTAATTGATTAATTGATTAATTAATTGATAATTTATGTATATTTTTAACTAAATTATATGTTTTACTACCACAGCGGGTTGTGGGTTTATAGGGGAATAGGGTGGGAAGTAATTTATTTGTAATTAAATAATTATTTTTCAATGATTAATTTATTTTGCAATTAAATATTAATTGGCAATGATTTATTTTAATTGATTAATTGATTAATGAATTGATAATTTATGTATATTTTTAACTAAATTATATGTGTTACTACTGGAGCGGGTTGTGGGTTTATAGGGGAATAGGGTGGGAAGTAATTTATTTGTAATATTAATTAATTTTGGGTAAAGGGGTATTTTTAGGGTTCAGGGTCAGTTTTCAGTTTTTGGGTAAAGGGGTATTTTTAGGGTTCAGGGTCAGTTTTCAGTTTTTGGGTAAAGGGGTATTTTTAGGGTTCAGGGTCAGTTTTCAGTTTTTGGGTAAAGGGGTATTTTTAGGGTTCAGGGTCAGTTTTCAGTTCTTTGGTAAAGGGGTATTTTTAGGGTTCAGGGTCAGTTTTCAGTTTTTGGGTAAAGGGGTATTTTTAGGGTTCAGGGTCAGTTTTCAGTTTTTGGGTAAAGGGGTATTTTTAGGGTTCAGGGTCAGTTTTCAGTTTTTGGGTAAAGGGGTATTTTTAGTGTTCAGGGTCAGTTTTCAGTTTTTGGGTAAAGGGGTATTTTTAGGGTTCAGGGTCAGTTTTCAGTTTTTGGGTAAAGGGGTATTTTTAGGGTTCAGGGTCAGTTTTCAGTTTTTGGGTAAAGGGGTATTTTTAGGGTTCAGGGTCAGTTTTCAGTTCTTTGGTAAAGGGGTATTTTTAGGGTTCAGGGTCAGTTTTCAGTTTTTGGGTAAAGGGGTATTTTTAGGGTTCAGGGTCAGTTTTCAGTTTTTGGGTAAAGGGGTATTTTTAGGGTTCAGGGTCAGTTTTCTGTTTTTGGGTAAAGGGGTATTTTTAGGGTTCAGGGTCAGTTTTCAGTTTTTGGGTAAAGGGGTATTTTTTGGGTTCAGGGTCAGTTTTCAGTTCTTTGGTAAAGGGGTATTTTTAGGGTTCAGGGTCAGTTTCCAGTTCTTTGGTAAAGGGGTATTTTTAGGGTTCAGGGTCAGTTTTCAGTTTATGGGTAAAGGGGTATTTTTAGGGTTCAGGGTCAGTTTTAGGTTTTTGGGTAAAGGGGTATTTTTAGTGTTCAGGGTCGGTTTTCCCTACTGTTGCACCCACTGGAGTGGGAATATTAATTATTGTTAAGTAATTATATATTATATATGATTTATCATTTTATTTTTTTATTAAATATGTATTATTATTTTTTTAACAATAATTACATATATTTAAATATGTTTAAGTAATTAATAAGTATTATTTACAGTTTTTTTAATGTTATTTTAAATTTAAAAAAAAACGATATATTTAACAACGATATTTTTAACATCGATATTAATTTTTCGATATTTTGGTACTTACCATGTTGTACATAGGGCGTCGATATTTTTGCTATCGATATAATTACGCCGATATTTGTGTAGGTCGAAATTCTGTCTGTCGAAATTCTGTCATAGATCCGTGTGAAACAATAGACATAGATTTCACTCAGTCAGTCTAGTGCAGTTTACTTTCACGAGATGTAGAGAATAGAGAGACGGGCGTTTATCAATAAAGGGTTAACATTTATTGAACCGTCTTTCTTCTCGTACAACAGAAATGTATTGCCACAATTGCAATAATTGTTATTATAAAAAGTACGTACAGTAAGATAAGTATTGCGAAATAGAACTGTAAAAGCATTGATATGGTTTCTTAGCCATACAATGGTTTAAAAGTAATAAAACATATATACAGTCATATATACATTAGGCTAACATACTCAACTGGTGCTTCTAACTAAGCCTACCCCAGTGTGCCTGACCTAAGCCTAACACGTGAAAGGGGAGTAAGTAAGTAGCTTTAAGTTAAGTTGGTTTTGCCAAGGTTTGTTTCAAGAATTCTCGTCTAAGGGTTTAGTCAACACCATACCTCTGAATAGAATGATGGAGGATTGGTATCTCCTTCAGGGGTCTCTCTCGATATCCCAGTCACCCGCGAGGGTAGACCGGAAGCGCCGGGACTGGATTTCTCTGCACGAGAAAGGCAGCGGCTTCTCTTCAGCGCGTCGAGGAAGGAGGGGTGACAGCGTCCGCGGGCAGCTGGAATCTGCTGGATGTCTTCGCAGAGGGACGGCTGTTCAGCTCCTTAAGCGTACTGCACCATAGTTCGCGCTGTAGCGGCGATAATGGTAATCAGCAGCTTCACCACCACAGGATAGCAGGCTGCAGCGACAGAGTGCTAGATTTACCAACACAGGGTCATGCAGGCAGCCAGCATCAGTAGCTCGCAGCTCACAACAGCTCCTAACCGGGCAACAGGCTCGCATTGCTTAAGGCAACGTTGGTAATATTTATACCTGACAGGTGCCGGGTTTGACGCAAGTTTGCTGGACATAAGACGTCAATTAAAGATGTCACTAGGAAGTGATAGTTATCAGTTGCTCATTAGAGTTCCATTACTAATCAAAACATAGCAAGCGGGGATTTCCAAGTTTGCTAAGTTTTTATCTTGTTGAAGAACTCGGAGTGTTATCTAGGAATATCAGATAGTGACTGCTGCTCTGTCATTGCACTAATTGGTCACAAAGGAAGTGGCAGAGAGTCATGCTGGAATGTGGCTCTGTTCGTGTGAGGCCAGAGATGACTTTTCAGAAAATCGCACTTGAACGGTTATGCCAATATAGGGAATAAATGGATTTATAGCCGAATAGGGGCATAAGGTCACAGTATCGATCAGGAACCTAGATAAACACGCAACACCCACTCCACGGGTTAATGTCCATCAAAATTACTAAAACTAAGCAATTAGATGCATGTGCAACATTGCCCACCCCAAAATACATAAATGCATTCGAAATAGGCGTACTTGTAATACATGGAATTTAGGTACTGTACGTTTTTTAAAGCATAGTAATCATTCAAAAAATTATTGCATTTGAAATCAATGAACGATTATGCAAAAGGAATTACACATGAAGTATCTCTGACAGAAGAAAAGCGAGATAAATCATCACATAAAAAATGCATTGTAATAACATGTGTGCTAGAGGCTGGTGTTATGTTGTTATGTCTCTAGATGTGTTTAGAAATAGAAGTGTGAAGCTTCTGTTCTCTAAGAATAGTTTTTACGTTAAGCAAAGAATCGTTCGTGCCAAAAAAAGGTCAATATTAGAAAAAATTGTCCAATTCAAAGAAAATAGATTTCCAAAGCTCTTGGCAGTTTTTGTTGATCAAAACTGAAGGCCGAATTTAGAGTTCATGGGAACGCTGTGTGTCGGAAAGCTTCTCAAAAAGTTATTGTTTCTCTATGGGTGAGAACATCGTATCAGACAGGCTCTCAAAGAATTGGTCTACAAATTCAGGTGATAGTTCAACCAAATTAGAACTGTAACTTGGCAGGTGTGAGAATGATTGCTGTCATCGAAGGCAGGACCAGCAATGCTCACAGAACGTTGTACCTGGATGATGTTGCTTTTGTCACTCGCTCCACTGTTACCACTTGGCTGTAGTACAGGAGTTTCCACGAATGCCGTCATCAGGATTGGTAGCCGCTGGGGACAACACAATGCGTGAGCTGTTATTGGACTGAGCAAAGTATCGACGTCCATTGGTACTGCTGATGGAAGTGAAAGACAGATGTCCAACACGCATTCATCGCCGCAAAGCATACACCGTAGCACAGGTAAAATGCAATTTTGCCATATCGGACTGAATGAAAGGAACCAGGTCATGTTTAGATCTCTCAGCCTGGCCAATCCGAGGACGTTAGTTATCCTGTCCCGGTAGCGCATTGCTAGGATTGTCCCTTCCATTCCCATGGGAGCTATGTCTGAGCCGAGGCTTGCCATAACATAGCAGGAGGGTCAAAAATAGAATCCCTGCAACGAGTCCCAAAAATAATGGTATGCCGCCAAAAATGGAGTGCACAAAATTAGGAAAGATTCCCAAAATTGCCTGGAAGGGTGTTAGCAGCCCCGTAAAGACTGTCTTAAATATGCCTGGGATGCTTGTAGCACTAGACATGTTAAGGAGTTGGCTGAACATTTCTACGAAATGCACGGGGCAATTTGTTGATAAAAGGTCTTGAACCTCAGTAGCCGTCCTTGCGACTAGAAGATCATACGTCTCTTTAGATGACGTTATAGGCACTGTTGTCTGTAAAAGTACAGATTTCATTTTGCTTAATGTATCAATTCGTATAGAATAGAGATTCAGACGAGGCCAGATGGGAGTCACTATGTCTGGAGGCCCACTCGGGAACAATGCTTGCATACAACATTTGACCATGGACGTGACTTCTATTAGATAACTTTTCCCTGGCGTGAGGCCACAACATCTGTGATCCGTTCTAAGAATGTAACTCCCGTTTGCGAGTTGCATAAAGAAGGGCTCTATCTGAGTTGCAGGTGTGACTAGCTGGTGGCATGAAAGGTTGTTTGAATTTCCATCACATGCTCCGTGTAAATTAATACCTTGACACAAAAGTATACCGCTTAGTGAATGTTTACAATTTTCACCACTAAGAAATACATTTTTGTCACTGTCACTATAGCAAGAATGAGTGTATGGTAATTTCCATTCGGATTTAACATATCCTTTACCCAATTGTTCATACTGGCCAGCAGGTATGTACTCAAGGCACTTTTTAAATCGGAAAGTTGTTATCGGAATTGTGATAATTCCGTGTATTATCCATTCAATGACAGGACTCTCTGACATTGTCAATGGTAATCTCTCGAGTTTTTCGATGCTCAGGATTGTATAGTCTGCTCCTTTCTGTGCCAAACTGATCTGTTTATCAGTAAGGTTAAAACTGGAAAATAATGACGTTGTGTTGATTAAACGCCAAGGCACATAGCCTGAACGAAGATTTTGCAGCGTCCAGCCTAATTCTATAATAGAGCGTAATTGAGACTGGCCATGTTGTAACATTAGCAAATCTCTGTCTATCATATCAAAGGCAGAGGATACAATATTGTCCAACGAATATATTCTGGAAGACAGAGTCGTTAACCCATTGTCTACCACAGAAAGTGATTTCTCCAAATTAATACGATCAATTTCTCGTATTTTTTCAGCAGTTTCAATTTGCTTTACTTTCCAAGTCTCGTTGTAAGCAGCATAGATACTGGTCGCTATGAAACGCTTTTGACGCTGTTTGCGTGGTCCAAGAATGAAGTCGCGCAAATCAGCACCATCTTTTAGCAAAGACAAGTGTTGCTTAATTTCAGCCAGTGTGGATGTAGTTAGCCATTCTAGGCAGAGTTTCCCTACACTGTATGTTGTTATAATCCCTGGATGTTGTCTCTGGGAATATCTAGGGTCTAATCTGGTCATTTTTAACCCCTGTGTTTTATTCAGGAATCTATCCTGACAACTATTTGTGTCTGTAGGCCAGATTAACCACTTTTTCCAATCAGGATGTGTTCTGTTGAAATGTAAAATTTGTGACACGTCTAACTCAATATCAGCGGTTGTATTCTCAGCTATTGGCTTTGGTATAGACGGTGTTTTAAGGTCTTTGATCTTAGCTAGGCCAAGACAAGATGTTTGGTGTACTGTGTCATTTAAAAATAACATTTGTTCTGGTATCATGCAGGTTCTAAATAGTGCTTCTATGCCTTGCACCTGCCAATCTTTTGTACCCCAAATTGTTTTCGTTTCAATATTATTTTTCCAATAATCAAAACCAAATGTCATCATTTTGTCATAAAATGCTTCTGAATATATCAATTTAGAATTTGTCAGCATTGTTTTCATTCCTGTTTTATCTAACAGTTTGTAATAAAACGTTTCTACATTACTTGTGTTAAACCCTGAGAAGTATTTGAATTTCTCAAAAAATGCTTTAGAACTGCTTTTAGGTGGTGTAGAACAATGTTCCCATTAATTATACATAAAAATATTTCTAGGCTGTGCAGATTTATGTAAGTAATGATCCCCATAGTGGGTGTAACAGAATAACTGCTCATAACTAGACGAACCTTGTAAATAATCATGATCTGTGAATCTAGCTGACATTACTAAATCAGACATCATGTCATTAAACTGTTAAAGTCCCAATCATCAGAGAATGTACTTGGTGTCACAAAGTCACTTAAGGAAACCTTTAGTTGATGAGGATACTTCAGGATTTCGACCGGACCATAGATCTCATAGTCTGTTTTCTCCCATACTACCCCACCAGGTATTGGAATTGCTGTGACATTTACTGTTGACAGTTCTCTTTTCTTCACGTGGGATGATCTGTGTGGTTTCAGGACTAGGTTGATGTTCTGACTTGCTGTGTCCATTGCAATATATTTTCCTTCAATGAATTTACCCAAACACAGTACCATGATGAGCCAAAGCAGGAGGAAAAATACACCTAGACCGAACCAGAACTCTAGCCAAGGGGAAATTAGGTAGATTTCCTTTAGTTGATGAAAGAGTTCCGTTGCTTTTTCTTTAAAAGACTTTTTTGTTTCTGGCATCACTTCGGGGTCGTTTAAATCTTCAGAGAAGTTGTCGAAGTTGATGAAATAACCAGAGGCAGTTCTGTCAATTGATGGGATTGTTCTTTCAATCTGTCTCTCGGTAGCACTTTCTGATGCCACATCATTGTAGACTGGTGTTGTTTCTTGACGAACTGTTTCAATCTGTGTTTCAAGAGGCACGAGTTCCATGGCATTATTGCATAGTCCTTCATTGTGCACTGCAGGCTGATCGAATGTGATTAGTCTTTCAGTTTGAACCTCTTGGATTGTTGCAAGTTTGGGTATTCTGTTGTTTCTTGGGAGTCCACTGGGCCTACTGTTGATTATAGGCCACATGCTTGTGGTTTTACCAGATCGATAGACACGACTGTGTTCTCCTTTTTACCAGCAAGGGGCGGTAGCACAACTGATCTTGTTCCGGTGACTGCCAAGACAGGTACTGCTTTTCTGTAAGAAGGCCCAAATTCCTTCTTAACCGCGATCTTTTCTCTGACTAGATCCCCAATCTTTGGAATCCAGACAGGCCTTGCTGGAGCTGTTGCGGGTGGTGCCTCGTCAGTGGTACTTGGCTGTGGCTTTAACTTTATGTTGCTTAAGGATTTTCTTGTTTCATTCAGTTCCTGTAAAACAGCCAAACGGTCTTTTACATCGAAGTGCGTTGTTTCTTCTTGTACCACTGACATCTGACTATCGAGGTCCTGAAAGCGCATTCTAATTCCGAACAATAGTTCGTATGGGCTGAAACCTTTTAGAGAATTTCTTGGCATGTTGTTAAGACTAGTCTGGACACTTATTAAATGTTTGACCCACCCAGCGCCTGAACCTAATACCTTCGCTGTTATAGATTGCTTTATGTCACGTTTTCTTCTTTCTACCACACTATTCCCTTCCGGGTGCGACGGACAAGAATACCGCAACCCAATTCCCATGCTGGCCATGGCCTCCTTATAGGCTCGAGAGCTGAAAGCAGGACCCTGGTCAGAATGGAACCTGGTAATTGCGTATGTGCCGATAAAGACTCGCAAATCTTTTATAACCGTTCTAGCGTCAGCCGAGCGCTGGAGGCCTCATTATTTTAAGTGCTTTTCGTCTTAACTGTTAATAGGACGCCGGATGGGGTGTAGGCAGCGTTACGCTCTTTCTGACTGGTAGCCGGTAGCAAGGTTCGCTACTGCGATCCCTATTGCAGTTTTCACAGTTGTTTGCATATATTTGGTGTTCTACACTCATTCCCGGCCACCAGAATACTGATTGTAATTCAGTCAGTGATTCCTTGATCTCTCTGTGCCTTAGACCCAAACCCATGTGTGCGTCTGCTATTAAAAATATTCTCCTGTTCATGTTTGGAATTACTCTGTCCCCCACTCCAGGGCTTCGAGCAAAAGGAACGGAGTTTGCATCGATTATATATGCATAATTTAGTGGATATTTTACGGGTAGTGCTGCACAGTCGCCTTTTACGGTCGTTTTTACTGCCAGCATGGTTTCCTCGTCTATGTACTTATCTGTACGCTTTTTTGTGGCTACAGAAGCCGGTTTAGTTGCTTCCGCTTTGGCTGTATTAGCCAATGAATTCCCTGCAACGTGAACGCCATCACGTCGAAGACTCTGTGCGTGAATCACGTGAGTCTTTTGTAGTTCTTTGTGTAAAAGAGCTACCTCGTTCCAGAGCAATTTATGCTTTATTGTGGCACCTGTGTCATCTTTTTAGTCGTTTTCGATCCAACTCTGCAGTTTGTTATTGTAAGAGTTGATGCAAAAATGAGAATCGCACACTATAAGTGTCGGGAATTCACGTTCTGCATTTTCGAGCGCCATCTTTAAAGATCTGATTTCAGTTCTTTGAACCGAACAGTTTCTTACAGATTCAGTTTTTGTTACTTCCGGTCTGAATTTACCGCACAGCCAACGACCTTTAATGATCGCACATGCTGCATCATAGGATTTTCTCTCTACGTTGAAATGCTGTACAAAGCTATCTGTATAGATTATACAGGCGTATTGTGGGAGAGGCAGAATTTCGATTGGCAGAGGATATTCTTCTTCATATTCTAAATCATTCAGTTCTTCAAATTGCGGTGCGAAATAGTATTTCACGTCTTCCGCTCCTAGAGAATCTATGTACTGTAACCATTTCGGATCCAGTGACACTGTAGGCAGGTTTACTGGGCTGAATAGCGCTTCGAAGGCGGATTCCGCTGTAAGGATATTAATCCGTTTGCCGTGTGCTAGTTCTCTTTCATTTGCTAATGCGATTTGCACTGCGTTCACAGTTCTTTCTGTGGGACTGAATGTTTTTTCTGCTTGTGTGTACAAGTGAGATTTAATTGAAATTGGTACCTTTTCTCCCTCATTAGAGGTTAGGTATGTGAATCCGCATCTTCCTGGGATGACTCGGATTACAAGTAACCCTGGGCGTAGTTCGCGGAGTCGGACTCCGCGGAGCTACGCGAAGACGTAGTTGCACTCCGCGAACTACGCGTAGCTCCGCAAACATGCGGAGTTGCTTGCTGGGCCCGTTCGCGCGCCGTTTTTCGTCTTCGGGAGCGCGGTGCGCGTGTTCGGGGCGTTGCCTGCATGCTCGGGATGGCTAGCGCGCTAAATTACCACAGAGGTTTGTCCCGCCTGCTTGCGTTCCCTTATTTCCTGTTCCGGGTCACAATTAACGTGGTCGCGTTGTGCAAGACATGTTCGGGAACTCATCTTCTCGTTCGCACTACAAAAGTGCGTGATCGCGCTAAATATCGCGCGAACCTACCCATGCGGTCGCGATGGGCGCAGCCATCTTGTGGATCACACACTCTGGCTATGGTTTTGGGCCTACTTTTGCATCCTGTTAAAATCTCTTTAATCCTTGTCTTTTTACCCACTTTTTCTAACTTTCTTTAGTTATTACCTATTTCTCTCTGTGCCTAGGTTTATATTTTTCATTTTATTTCTACTTTTACAACTTTTCTATTGCTTTTTACTTCCTTCTTGTTCTTTTACCTTGCTTCTTCTTTCCCCTACCTTTTTGTCTTGAACTTTTAGTTTTCTTCTACCCTCCACCCAGAACCATGGTCAAGGGCGCCAGCAGCAGCGGCGGCTCAAAGGGCAAGGCGCCAGTGCCCCAAAAAACTAGGCTGCCTTGCGGCAGAATGCGCCCCCAAGGGGTGAGGCCCCGCCAACTTTTTGGGGAGGAGGAGGTGGCTGCCCTTGTTTTTTTTATCCAGCGCTACCTCCCCTTGATGTTGGCAGCAGGTGGCAGGCCCGGCTCCGGCTACCAGCATATTGAGGAGCGTCTCCGGCGGTGGGTGAAGGTGCGCCGGGCAGTCTTCCGCTGCTCCGGTATCCGGCGTACCCACCACCAGCTGACCCACCGTTGGGCAGACATTTTGGACCGGGAGCAGGACCTGTTGGACCTGCTTGGCGTCGAGGTCGTGGGTCTTGGTGAGTGGCTACCCAAAAAAAAAGTGTGTGTAATATATCTCTATACTATAGTAGTATAAGTATTGTTGTTGTATCTTTGTAAATCTTGGCTGAATAAGTAACGCAATGACTGGTGCTCCTAGTTACATTTCCGGTGTATTCCGTTATTATATCTACTGTAATTGTATGCCACTGGTCTATGCTGCGCTTCTTCATCTTCACTGACTCTTGCGTGTTCAATTTGGCGCTAGCTTTTGCTGTTTATTGGTGTGAGATTTTCTTTATTGTAGAGAACTGAAGTTAGTTAATGCTATTAATAGAGTCTTCTTGTCCTTCCTTTGTCCGTCAGTGAAATAGCCGTTGATGGATAATTGTACGTGTTTGCAATGCATATTGTATCTTTTTTTCACGGCCTTCTCTTCTGCATGAATAATACTCCTCTGGCAATGAATGCAAAAGTTACTTTGTTCTTCTTACCTCAGCCAGGGCCGGATTTAGGCATGTTCAAGCTGTGCAACTGCACAGGGCCACCAAACGCCAGGGGCCACCCCACCAATATATATCCTTAATTTAATAATCCTCAGAGGATGGATACATATTTGCGTGGCGGCCCCTGGCAGGGATTTGGTGCCTCCGGCTCTGTTCCACTTCCAAACACCCTGACTCCCCCCTCTTCACTGGCCTCCGTGCTCCGCCCCGACCTCCTCTTCCGGGCCCCCCACCTACGCTCCCTGGCCAGGAGTCCAGGACCACCATGAGCCTATAGCTGCCCCTGCCTCAGCCCTCCATAGAACTGATGTAGTTTGTTTATTGAGTGGGTAGGGCAGCAGTAGCATTCAGTCAGTAGCAAAACAAAATATGATGCCATGAACGTACAATTTCGTGTTAGTTAGTATGCACAAAGTTAAGCTTGTCTCCTCCTTGCGATCTAATTATTTTGCTGGCAAAAAATGAAAAAGAAATGGCTACTTACATTCTTGAATCTGTGGTGTTGTTCAGGTCTTACTGCCTCTGTGTTACTTAGTAATCTGCAATCAGAATGTTTATGGAACATTTGATTTGTTTTCACCAAGTACACTAGTCAGTGAATCATGCAAGGCAGTAGTCATTTGGTAGACCAATGTTTGTTTCTTTTAATGTTGTAGCAGTGGTTTTTGAAATGCTTGCTGTCTATGTTTCACAGCACTCAATGTTTTCTCTTTCTTTATTATTTCTTACATGAACCACAGAACCCAGGTGCAAGCAGAAGGCTGGGACCGAGTCGGCGGGTGAACGTGATTGTGAACCACAGGCACAGAGCTCCTCTACTGAGGATCCTGCTGCTGTCCCTAGTAAGTCCAACAGTGTTTTCTTTTGGAACAATGATATTTCCCTAACTTTCTAACGGAGCTTTTTTTCCAACCGAATGACATTTCACCTAACTGTTTAGTTAAGGTATCAATCGTTTCAAAAAATCTGTGATCGAATAGCGGAAGGCACAGGGTCCACTCCTGTCTTATGCTTTTTCCTCTATAATGTCTCTTCTTTGGCAATTGACACCAACCAAGTATGCATGCAGATAATGGTCTACTATTTTGTAAGCGTTAGTAAGAAGAATACCACTACTACTCTTGCAGGTATTCTTCTATGCAGTGACATACATAACTATGTATGCACCCCAAAATTGGATGTTGTTGTTGTTGATAGGCAGGTTGGACCTTACTTACTTACAGTCTTACACCTCAGTCACAGAACTCAGAGGAACCCACAATTCAATGAACGACAACCTATATGGGCTCAGTCATTGGTCAATTATTCAATTACCCCTTTCCTGAACCCCAATATGAAGATGCCAAATGCTTTTTTTATTACACAATCCATAACCTAAGTAACCCCCTTTTTCTCACTCTCTCGTGTAAGTCTACAAGACAACAGACACTGAAAATATACTCCCGAGTCAATGTGGTACTTCAAAACCTTTATTTTGTTAGAAGTAACTAAGTAAGTAACATCAATGTTTTTAAGTTGTTCTGTCAAATACGTCAAGGGCAGGGCCACCAGAAGAAATCCAGAGTTAAAAAAGGCTCAATAAAAAGTATCCTACATTTGTACAGCTACCAGTGCACGATAGGGAAATGTGGGAAATGTCCGAGACCCCTCACCATTGAGCGTATACTGGTTGCATATGCCTCTTGTTGGTAAGCTCTGCAAATCTTTGCTTCGTAGAAGTAAATCTTCTCATCTGCCGAAAGATAATGACAAAAGTGGTGCACGTTAGACAGTATGAAAACATTACATACATTTATTCAACTTTTTAGCTGTCATGCAAAAAAGAAGGTGTAACCTGAGGCTGTAAGGAAACTGGACTCCACAATCCACATTCAAAAAGTAAATACGGGCCTCTATTTTCCAAACTCTTCAGGTGTATGCTTTGAACTATCATGTGGCCTCAAAGGCGTCTCCTCGTACTGCGCAACAAGCTGTGAGGTAGCATGCGCAAAACTGTAGACATGTCATTGATGTACAAAGTAAACTGGTTAGGTTACATGGTTCAGTCTAACTTTCCAAGGACTAGAGTACCAGTATAGAATAGATGAGATGAGCTTGGGTACCATACCATACCAAATAAATGCTGATATGTGTAGTGTGTTACTTACTCTGCTGTACTAGGCAATGTGGACTACTAGTGATTACGTTGTACTTAACTGTTTTGCAGAACTCCGTTCTTGGTGAACAAGTACAATGGGGGCTGTGCATCCATCTAAAAAGGTGTACTTAATTACTTATTTTTATTTTTGCAGAACCGGTACCATCCACCAGTGCCGACGGGGGCAGCGGCGCTGCAACGCCGTCAGCAGAGGCGATCCCGGAGGGGAATGGAGGACCACCAGAGGCACCTACAGCAGCACCGGCAGCAGCGGGGGAGGAGACAACAACGGTGGGCGATGGTAAGTTACATTCAATAGTGATCCGCATTACTTGGTGGGTGGGGAAAACTTCCTCACTGTACTCTGATATTTATAGTGAACTTGAAGTTCTACTGGACAATATATGACGCCACTGTTCTCATTACCAAGCTTAGCAAAAGCATTACCACCGGCCAGAATTGATAAAATTAGTTATACATGCCTCTTCTATGTGACTACAACTCAGCTGTGAAAGGTTGGTGGCAGACTAAAAAAGTGTTATCCACAACATTACATGACCGCGATGGATTAACAACATGAGATTGATTTAACTAAAGTATGATGAAAGTTGCAAGGAAAAAGCTCTAATCATATAATATAGAAGGATACTTTGGAATCAGCAATGCAGGTGTTTGAGAGCAGTTGGATGCGTGGGTTGTTGTGGAAGCATAGAAAGTGGAAAACACAGCTGCCTGCGTGGGTGGGAGACACATCCAATATTGGTGGTTAGTGGACAGTGGATACTAGTGTTGGCAGCGGTGTTTTGGTTAAACACAAAGGCAAGGGAAGGAGGGGACCACTGGATGCATTCTGGGTCGTTGCTGGCGAAACACAAACCACCTAACGTTTGTTGGCGATATAAAGAATGATAGTCTCTAGAGTAGACATTTATTAGTACTAGCTGGCCACTGTTAATTTAATGTTAGTTTGAGACTGTCACTTTTCCCGGAAGCACAGAGTATATGAAATAAAAGAACGAGATATGAAAAAGACAGGTGTTCGTATGTGACCGTTCAAGTACACCCATACTATGTTACTAGGGCAGGCATAATGCCGTGCCAAAAAGGCAGACAAATGAAGTATATAAGGCGTAGAATAGAATGTTCAAGATAGATAAAACAACATTTTAGGTACTCAACTTGCTTGCTATTGCTACTGTACTGTGCCGCCCACTATGTGTTGGATCCATTTTGCGTTCTTTATTTGCTGGGATTTTTGATTACAACAATTCTGTCTCTTTCTTTATAGTTACTCCTTCTAAACCAACCAGGAAGGAGCTGGCAGTCCGGGCCCGTCAGCGGAAACTGCAGGCCATCGTTGAGGCCTACCGCCGGCTGGTGGCTCAGGCCGAGGAGGAGGAGGAGGAGGCGGCGGCAGCAGCTGCTGCCTCTTCCAATGCCCCGGCCCCCAAGCCTGCAGGAGTACGTCGGCGTGCTCAGGCAGCCGCCCGCCGCCAGATTTTCCCTGCATCGTCCACCCCCCCACAACAACATGGCTGCCAATGTAGGTGCCGCCAGTTCCAGCGCAAAATTCTCCTCCGGGTAGCCAGGCTGGAGGCTCAAAGCAGTCAGACTAAAAAACAGATAGAGGAGCGTGTCAAGATCCTGGTGGATCAACACTTAAAAGCCCGCCGGCTATGAGATGGACCCTGTTTGCCCCTTTTTCAATCCTTTTGTTGGTGGGTGGGAATTGGGTGTTGGGTTTTACTATTTTTTTACATGACATTGAGCGTGGGAATTTGGTTGGGGTTAGGGGAGGCGGGTAGGGGGACAGCTTGGTGTAGGATTTATATATATTTTTGTATCATCTTTAGTTTTATATATATATTACATTATGTTAAAATAAACGAGACAAAGTTATTGTAAAAAGAAAACATTTGAAGTTCATTTGCGTTTCTTGTGGGGTTGGAGGGGGGAGTGTTTCACCAAATAATGTACGTTGTGCAACCTCGCAAGGTTTAATTTGGCCATGCAGGTCGGCGGACAGTGCTTTTTAATAATAAAATATATTGCCCACATCTTTAACATGCAAACAGATAGATGCAGTAAACCCTCACCGAGTTATATTGGTAGTATTAGAAGAACGACCAGTCTGTCTTGCGTTATACCTCACTGCAAACTTATCTTACCTGTGATTGCTGATGAGATGATGATGATTTATCATGAAGTGTGGCACTGCAAGGGCTGCATTTGATTTCCAAGACAATGGCGAAGAATCTGTGGTTCAGAATCAGAACTTCTGTGATAGTAGACAGACCCTGCCAGTAGCGACAAAAAGAAAGAGACAGTCATTCGCGTGACAGACAATGTGGGGGTAGTATAAGTAAGTACAGTACATTGCATGGGTGACCCAATATTGCAACTGCTAAACTGAAACAAAACAATGGTTTTGGGGACTGGAAACAAAGTGCAAGAGAAGATAAGAAGTTCAACGTTACTTGTAGTACTCACGGCAACGTCAAACTCTTCTAAATCATAAATGCTTTACACTTTAAACCCAAAAAATAAATTACGCCAATTCATTAGATGCATTCGTTGTTTGATGTAAAATGGTAAATTATTTGGCGTTATACACAGAGCTTGAGTTGGGAAGCCGCAGAAGATCCTGGCCATGCCTTGTTGACATTTCACTATTGTTGCTTTGACCACATCTGCCCCAGCAAGCGCGTGATCAAATTGTTGGTGTATATTTAATGTAAGAAACATCACACCTCAATGTAACCACGCAGCCCGGGGGAAGAGGGTTAGGGATTGTTTAATGGATGGGTACGGGGGTTTTGGGAAAGGTTTGAGAAAGAAAAACAGTACGCATGGAGATTGGAGACAACAAAAGCAAAACAATGAAGACGATGATTTATGATGTTGATCAGCTAGCTAATGATTGTGAGCAATGGACGTAAGAAAAGGACACGCTGAATATGATTCTTGGTTTCCCGCAATCCAATTGCTTGATGATGAGGATCTGTGGTAAGGAGGATGAGAGTTGATGCTCATACTATAAAGCAGTGGGTGAACCGTGAAAGATGTCCAGCCTGAAAAAGAAAAGGCAAATACAAAAGAATGTGAATGACCTAAACAAATTGTAATACAGTGAAGATAAAAAAACAATACAAAACAAGAGGAGTAGTCGTATGAGAGGACTTTCAGACTGAGGCGGCTTGGATACAATTTGTATAAGTCTACTAGTTGCATATCATTTTTAATGTAGAAATACAAAAAAAGACAGGAGCAAGCACACAACAACAGGCCCACGACGACACAGGTTTGGCCGTTATACAAACTGCATTTCCCTAAAAATTTCAGACCCACAGAAAGGTGAATGAAATTGAAAAAGCAACCTAGCATTTACAAAATTAATCAACAAAATCAATGCGTCATTCTCAGTCATCAATCATACCACTATTGTACTCTACCACAGCACTGTGCACAAACATGTAGTAGCCTGGGTCTACTGTGCTGTGACTCTTATTTGTATTTTATTTATTACCTTGTATTCCACTCCAAGAAACATCGTGCATCAATCAGCTCAGATCCAACCGCCGGACAGCAAAGATAAATTAAGTCCTGACTGCATCTGTAGTAGTAGGAACACAAGTGCGTAAATAATTTCTATTATTAGTAAATAACATGGAAGAATTGGCTATCACGTGAGTCTGAACTGAAGTTACTAATATACTTCAACTCCATGCACATTAGCTCAGAGTCAGCCAAAAAATACATCCCATGCAATGCATGGCATTCATTTTTATACCTGTTTTGCTCTTCTTCTCTTTCACTGTCAGAAGATTTATCACAGATGCTGCCGAGCCTTTGTAATGCGAGTCATCATCACAACAAGTTGACTTCAGTTGTGGATGCCTGCTCAAGTTTCTTTTGACACCGAAGAGTCGTCTCTGAATGCCTGCAGACAGAGGTGGTAGCCTTAACAGTAAGACTCAGCAAGGCAGTTATTATGAGTTGCAGATTTCAAATGAAATAGAGGATGGCTGTAGTCATGTACGGTTCACTTATTATGGAGGGACTGTTAGAGGCTGCATTATTGTTATTGTACTATACTCCATCTACAACATCAAATGTATGGCTGCCAAGATGGAATTGTATTGACTTGAGTGGGAGTCAAGAAGATGCAGCAAGACTCTGAGGAGTGCAGTCAACATGGAACATAAATGCACAGGCGTGCAATTCCAGGAGGTAATTAAAAAAGATACAGCCAAAATAAAATGCACAGGTGTGTAACTCCAGTAGGTACATTAGAAGAATGAGTGGTGGGGATGGATTTGGTTGAGCTTTTTATTTTAAGATTAGCAGTTATGCACCAGAAAGTCATTTTTAATAAGAAAATAAATAACACAAATAAAAGAAGGGAAAAAGTCACAATTTAACAGCCTATTGGTCAGGGAAGAGGTGCTCGTCCTCAAACTCTGCGGGTCTGGACAGCAGTAGGTCATGTAACCCAGCAGTGATAAATTCTTCGGGCTCGCTTTCTTCATCCTGCTCTGATTCACGTACAGTATAGTCTGGTGGTATGAAGTGTTGATTCATTTTTATCATTGTCAGCCTCTCGACGCTTTTGGGGGAGAGACTGGTCCTTTTCGATGTCACAATGGCACCAGCAGCACTGAAAACCCGCTCAGAGGCGACACTGGCTACAGGACAAGCCAAATACTTTATCGCCAGCCTGCTCAGCACTGGCCACTGTCTCCTTCTTTCATACCAATAGACCAATGGGCTTTGCTCCATGAACACCTCTGTTGTGTCATCCAGATAGGCCTGAACCATCCGCTCAGTGTTCAATGGTGCTCGGCTTTGCTGCTCCTCTTTCCCCTTTGCAACAGCAACAGACTTACCCATTCCCTTCTGTAGAAAAAAAGCAGTTATGCTTTTGGTTGTGTCTGCTGAATCAGATCGTGCAGGTGCTGCTTTTGGTACTGTTGGTGCCTGCTGGGAAGCGGACGCACCGCTCTCATGCTGTGATGAACTTGCCAGAGTTGCCTCAGGAGGATGGCCTGGAGTACTTTGACTGTCCTGGGCTGGCACTGTCAGGCCTTTAAGTAACAGCCGTTCAGTTTCGAAATCATTAGCTTCCACAGCTATGGAACTTTTGTAATTGGCAACATCCCCATCTGAAAAAGGAATGACTGCGCTACTGCTGACAAACAATTTGTACCGTGGATCCAAGATTGTTGCAGTTATGTAATTTGGATCTGACACAATCATTTTAAGCCTTGCATTTACAGATAAGCGGTTGCGTAAGGCCTTGGCCAAGGTACATGCATCAACTTTTTCTTCGTCACCTTCGTATGCTTCACAGACCTCCTTCAGCTGTTGCTCGAGCATGTACAACAATGGGATTGCTTGGCCCATAGTACAGTCCTCCCTGCTAACTGCACGTGTGAACACCTCAAAAGGTTGTAGCATCTCTGTCAAGCATTTAATGATGTCCCACTGCCACATCTCAACGGTCAGGCTTTTAAGATTAACAGTAGGATCCACTAATCTTCTTGACATTACATAAGCATTCAGTGGTATGTACTGCTCAAAGAGACGCTCAAGCATGAAATAAGTCGAGTTCCAACGTGTTGGGACCTCCTGGATCAGTGCTTTGACTGGCAAATTATGCTCCCGCTGAATGACGCGTAGCAGCTTCCGCGCTTTGAAAGAATGGTTAAAATGCGTGCATATTCTTCTGCAGATGGTCAGTATGTTGCTGACTTGTTGTTCATGTTTCAGAAAGTCTTGCACGACTAAGTTAATGCAGTGTGCCAAACAGGGTACCCTGAAATACTTTCCATCTTTCATTGCCCTCACTACATTACTGCCATTGTCGGTGGCAACAAAACCAATCTTAAGGCCTCTTGGTTTCAGCCATTCAAAGACCTTGCTGTTAAAGTCAGACAAAATGTTGTCAGCAGTATGAGTTTTCTCCATACCAAACATGGCTACAGTTGCATGTTTGCGAGTGTCATTGAAAATCCCAGCAACATCAAGAAGGCCTGATGTTAACTTGTCTTTCACACCTGCAAAAGAGATCCAGTGTGCGGTGATGCACATGTAATCTGCTGTGGCTTCGCGACTGCTCCACATGTCGGTTGTCAGGTGGATACAATGGACAACACTCTGTTGTAAGGCTTTCCCAATCAATCCCAGCATGTCGTGGTGTAGTGCTGGAATAGCAACTCTTGCAAAATAGTAGCGACTGGGAACGTCCCATTTTGGGGCGAGTGTTGCCACTAATTGCCGAAATCCCACTGCCTCAACAAATGAAAATGGGAGAAGGTCCAGTGCCAACATTTTTGCAAGTTTCGCATTGTACAAACGTGCTGTTGGGTGGTTCCGCTCGTACTTTCCCTCCTGCCTAAACATGCCAGTAATGGTAAGCTGCTTGGTAATTCTGTCTGTTCTGCTAGACGGACCACCTTTCAACGCAGACTTTTCACTCCTTGCCCTTGGTGTCTCCGGCTGACTCTGGTGCCACTGAGAAGTTGCTGATGCTGAGGATTTGGACTGCACCACTCCAGTGCTGGCGACAGGGCTCATTGGTGTACCACTCCCAGATAGGTCATCGTCTCCCTCTTCTTCCATGAGTCGACCTTGTAGTACTGTATCCTCCCCACCAACACCAGTGCTTACATCTTTTTGTAAGCTTGCAAGGTGGTTCTCCCATACAATTGTGTGTGTTTTTTTCATATGGGTCGTTGGGCCTCCAGTACCATAGTTTGTACCAATCTTACCACGACTAACATTGGTGTGACAAATGGAGCATATAGCAATGTTCTCCTGATGTGGGTGAACCGTAAAAAAATCCCAGACTGGGGAGCTAAACTTTTGTCTCCTGCCATAGGAAGAGGAGGACCCACTTCCAATCCCGGATGAACTGGAGCCTTTTGGTTGCATTTCCCTATGTGACAGTTCAGTACTAGTACTGCCACTACCTCCTTCTGTTGAGGTGGCGCTTGCGCTGGATGTCGCACGCTGCCGGGCCTTCGCTGATGCAAAAATGGGAGCTGGTGTTACTTTGGGCGCTGAGTGTGTAGGAGTTACACGTGCTACCTGCTCATCACTAATCGCAGCCCTTCTAGATAGGGTGAAAATGCTGGTCTCTACATCCTCTGCACCAGGAATAACGCTTGTGATGATGACATTGTCAGTGTCAGACCCGTCTTTATCACCATCAGCATCCTGTTCACCTACATCGAACTCCGGAAGTTCAAGCCTTGACGGATCCTTCCTTTTTCCCAGCCTGGTCTTTTGATGCCTCTTCTTTGAATGCTCAGTTCTTCGTCGTGGATGATACTCCTCATCAAGGTCATCTGAAGGGATGCTATGCGAAGAACTCGATGCACTGCCACTAACCCTCCTTTCCTTTCGTAAATTTAAAGACAGTAGATCACCTCCAGAAGTGGCTTCCTCTTCTTCTTGCTCGGAATGAGGCTCTACTTCCTGAACTGCCCCGACATCGGGAGGAACAACTTCCACTATTGCGTGTGGAGACGGTGGTTGTTGTTCTTGAGGAAGTACTATAGCGTGCTGTGGTTCTTCAACAACTACTACTGTGGGATTTGGTTGTTGTTGAACAACTATTGCGGGCGGTGGTTGTGGTTGTTGAACATCTACTGCTGGCGGCGGTTGGTCAGCACTTTCAGCTTGCATAGATTGTGTGCTACTTTGAGACAGCGATAAGTTAAGTTCAGGCTCAGTATCACTGCTTTGTAACACTATGTCGGCTACCTCTTCGACCCTCATGTGCTTGGCCCTGGGTTGGTGGCTTGCCCCCGCTAATGCCGATGTGCTGGCTCCAGCTTGCACCATGGACACCGCTGCTGCAGGCGTACGTTTTGGGGGCCCAAAAAAGGTTTGGGGGTCCATACCAGCCTTAAGTGACACTTCCTTTTTCTGTACCTTCTTCTCAGCAACTTTCTTGGTGGTGGAGGACCTGGTAACTGCTCTCTTAGGACCCATCTTCTTCTGATGTCAGCAGCACACAGCAGCACTCAGTAGCACAAATTGCAGAGATGTGTGGTCAGATGAGTCACACCCCACACGTGGCGTACAATTGAAGGACGTCCGTCTGGCAGTTGAACGGGCGATGGATGAAAACAGCCAGCACCTCCTCAGTCTTTTTCTGTGCACCTACAAGCAAAGAAGACAGAAAACGTCAGTCAAACAAGCAGTAAGCCAACAACACATGAACAATTGAAAGACACACAGGGCAATGTATAAAACACAAAAAAGAAGACTAATAGTACGGGCACCACAGCTCCCAGCTAGAAATATAACCAATAATAAAGTCAAGCAGGCCTATCATATACCAACATGGATAGAAAAAGGAGGTTGCCTGCTACACATGAGTCATGACAGGTTAATGCAAGGAAAATCGAAATACACCATGGCTAAGAGTTTGTAAAACTTCACGGCAAAAACACATACAAGTCATAAAATTATTCCACACACAAAAAAGTTACCTACCCCCCTGCCCAGACAACCAACTTGGAAATGCAATGGCATACACACATGCCGTAATGATGGTAATTAAATAGACCAAATAGAAACAGCTACATAAAGCAGCCCCGTTCACTAGTAACTAACTACCACCTCCGGGAGTCTGCCCTACTATCAGATCAGACCAAAAGCAGGGAGGCCAATGATAAATGCACAAAGGAAGTACCTACAAAATGGCCGCCACCACATGGCCTGTCCAGGAAGACAAAGCTACAACCAAAGAAGTAAATAACACAAAAAATGAGGACTTTTTGGTAGCACAGGGGACACATTAAACATTTTCGAGGAACTTTTATGCAACTCGGGACATATTGTTCGCGAGAATGCAAAATCGGCGTGTTCGGCAACGCGAATCGAGTAAAAAGTCGTTATCGCGTTCCCGAGCCAGTACATTGAGCGCGCGAAAAAGACAAAAAAGGTAAGGTCGCGTTCCCACATGGCGCGACGTTACCAAAACTACCCGAGCGGTATTCCTAGGGTTACCTAATGGCAGGGAGTGCCATAATAGCTACACACAAGCAACCAAAAAACTAAAAGTACCACCATTACAAAAAAATGTGAAGCAATCCAAAGCCATACACGGTGTAATTAAAGTTACACCCCAAAAATAGTTGATTAACTTGAATGCACCTATGGCTTTGAGTGGTAGTACCTACAAAAGCCTTGGATGGCTATGGCAAAAGAAGAGGACCAGGGAAGGACACAGAAAATGGCCGCCTCCATAGGGCCAGGAGGACAGGGACACCCAAAGACAACATGGAAAGGGGATGCACCCAAAATGGCCTCCACCACATGGCAAAATCAGTCACAAAGGAAGCATACACAAAATGGCCGCCACCACATAGCCTGCCCACCAACAACAACATAGCAGAATCATCACAAAGGAAGTACACACAAAATGGCCCTCACCACTACATGAAAAGAAAGAGAGGACAGACAATAAATGCCTATGCCAAAGGGACAATGCTTTGCTTCACAAAATGAACACACCAGACACCACCCCCCAAATTGGTCACCCCAACCATAAACAAGAAATCATTACATAGAGGACAGAAAGGAACTGGGAGTGGCCCATGCTCCAGGAAGACAGAGCTACAACCAAAGAAGTAAATAACACAAAAAATGAGGACTTTTTGGTAGCACAGGGGACACATTAAACATTTTCGAGGAACTTTTATGCAACTCGGGACATATTGTTCGCGAGAATGCAAAATCGGCGTGTTCGGCAACGCGAATCGAGTAAAAAGTCGTTATCGCGTTCCCGAGCCAGTACATTGAGCGCGCGAAAAAGACAAAAAAGGTAAGGTCGCGTTCCCACATGGCGCGACGTTACCAAAACTACCCGAGCGGTATTCCTAGGGTTACCTAATGGCAGGGAGTGCCATAATAGCTACACACAAGCAACCAAAAAACTAAAAGTACCACCATTACAAAAAAATGTGAAGCAATCCAAAGCCATACACGGTGTAATTAAAGTTACACCCCAAAAATAGTTGATTAACTTGAATGCACCTATGGCTTTGAGTGGTAGTACCTACAAAAGCCTTGGATGGCTATGGCAAAAGAAGAGGACCAGGGAAGGACACAGAAAATGGCCGCCTCCATAGGGCCAGGAGGACAGGGACACCCAAAGACAACATGGAAAGGGGATGCACCCAAAATGGCCTCCACCACATGGCAAAATCAGTCACAAAGGAAGCATACACAAAATGGCCGCCACCACATAGCCTGCCCACCAACAACAACATAGCAGAATCATCACAAAGGAAGTACACACAAAATGGCCCTCACCACTACATGAAAAGAAAGAGAGGACAGACAATAAATGCCTATGCCAAAGGGACAATGCTTTGCTTCACAAAATGAACACACCAGACACCACCCCCCAAATTGGTCACCCCAACCATAAACAAGAAATCATTACATAGAGGACAGAAAGGAACTGGGAGTGGCCCATGCTCCAGGAAGACAGAGCTACAACCAAAGAAGTAAATAACACAAAAAATGAGGACTTTTTGGTAGCACAGGGGACACATTAAACATTTTCGAGGAACTTTTATGCAACTCGGGACATATTGTTCGCGAGAATGCAAAATCGGCGTGTTCGGCAACGCGAATCGAGTAAAAAGTCGTTATCGCGTTCCCGAGCCAGTACATTGAGCGCGCGAAAAAGACAAAAAAGGTAAGGTCGCGTTCCCACACGGCGCGACGTTACCAAAACTACCCGAGCGGTATTCCTAGGGTTACCTAATGGCAGGGAGTGCCATAATAGCTACACACAAGCAACCAAAAAACTAAAAGTACCACCATTACAAAAAAATGTGAAGCAATCCAAAGCCATACACGGTGTAATTAAAGTTACACCCCAAAAATAGTTGATTAACTTGAATGCACCTATGGCTTTGAGTGGTAGTACCTACAAAAGCCTTGGATGGCTATGGCAAAAGAAGAGGACCAGGGAAGGACACAGAAAATGGCCGCCTCCATAGGGCCAGGAGGACAGGGACACCCAAAGACAACATGGAAAGGGGATGCACCCAAAATGGCCTCCACCACATGGCAAAATCAGTCACAAAGGAAGCATACACAAAATGGCCGCCACCACATAGCCTGCCCACCAACAACAACATAGCAGAATCATCACAAAGGAAGTACACACAAAATGGCCCTCACCACTACATGAAAAGAAAGAGAGGACAGACAATAAATGCCTATGCCAAAGGGACAATGCTTTGCTTCACAAAATGAACACACCAGACACCACCCCCCAAATTGGTCACCCCAACCATAAACAAGAAATCATTACATAGAGGACAGAAAGGAACTGGGAGTGGCCCATGCTCCAGGAAGACAGAGCTACAACCAAAGAAGTAAATAACACAAAAAATGAGGACTTTTTGGTAGCACAGGGGACACATTAAACATTTTCGAGGAACTTTTATGCAACTCGGGACATATTGTTCGCGAGAATGCAAAATCGGCGTGTTCGGCAACGCGAATCGAGTAAAAAGTCGTTATCGCGTTCCCGAGCCAGTACATTGAGCGCGCGAAAAAGACAAAAAAGGTAAGGTCGCGTTCCCACACGGCGCGACGTTACCAAAACTACCCGAGCTGTATTCCTAGGGTTACCTAATGGCAGAAATTGACAGACACCCGAAACCTGACATACCCCACACATAAACATAAGATTTTCTAAATCAATCCAGTCCATCCATGATTTCCTAATTAGAGGTACACCAGAAAAACAGTTGATTACCTTTCATGACCCTATGACTAGTACCTCTGGCCTACTGGAAGAGTAGGCCACAAGTTTGGAGGCCTATGGCAAGACCAAAGTGGCTGGGAAACATAAAATGGCCGCCAACAACACATGGCCAGGCCAACCACAGAAAGTTATTACAATGAACTCAAACATGCCTACACACTAACTACATGGAGTACTAGGGTCAGCTATTGGCTTAAAAAAATAAAAAAACTTTTTCATTACACAAACAGAAATTCCACAGCAGACATTGCTATTGCAGAATGATGACCATAATCCAATGCCAGCCATGATGTTTGTTTACAAACTTGAATAAAAATTTAAACACAGAATTATGATTTTACCCATGGGTACCTCTCTATGTAGCCTGGATGAAATTTAAAAAGAAATACAAGTTGGGACCTCATAAAAGTAGGCACCCATCAATAATTTAAATCAAGGAATGAATAATGTAGTTAAAACATTTTAAATCAAACAAACACAAGTCTACAACATCATACTCACTCATACATTACTGAACTTACTTGAAAAAGAGAATTCAAAATCCAAAAGTCCTCAGTAAGATTCAAAAAAAGCAGTAATGCAGCCAACACACACAGAAAGTGATCCTGCCAGCTCAAAATCCAAATGAAAGTGACCACCTCATGGACAAAGCACTGGGAGGAGCCTGGTGGACAGGAACAGGAAGTTGTAAACTCCAGAGCCCTTCCTCCTTAATATTCAAAAATACAGTAGAAACAGAAAGAGGACTCCTTCCCCCCAAAAAATACATCCAAAGGTACAACTTTGAGGGGTTTCTCACTTGTTTGCTAACCAAAATGGTAATTTATTATTATGGTTTAACTTTTAACATGCTCGCGAGATATTCTGTGCAAGATTGCAGGTTCTGCGTGTTCGGCAACTCGATCTTACCAACAAACATACTCGCGCGTCCTTATGGCTTTATCGCGCTTCCAATGACGTTATCGCGTTCGCACAGCTGCACGGAAGGGTTTACAAACATGGTGGCCGACGCGACCGGGAAAAAGCGAACGCAGAACCAAGGTAAGCCATTGCCGCGCACGCGATAATGTTATTTAGCGCGCGACAATGTTATTTAGCGCGCGACAACTACGCTCCGCACCGGATAGCGGAGTTATCGGCAGCTACGCGAACTCCGCGGAACGCGGAGTTGCCAAAACTCCGCAAACTCCGCAAACGGAGCGTAGTGCTTCGCCCAGGGTTAATTACAAGATCGATCGTGTTGTCACGTGTATCTAATTTTGTTTTTGCTAACATGTCTGTTTGCAGTGATCTCAAAGTTTCTGTGTGTTTTTGAGTCCAATTGATTTGTTTTAAATCAGGTTTTATTAGTTCGTAGAGAGGTTTAACCCTCTCTGCGTA
Organism: Lissotriton vulgaris; assembly: GCF_964263255.1. NCBI lineage: Eukaryota > Metazoa > Chordata > Amphibia > Caudata > Salamandridae > Lissotriton > Lissotriton vulgaris. Next base: position 52,762,636 of record NC_141695.1, read on the forward strand.
ATTTAGGATGTAAGTTCTTCCGAAATTCAGAAAACCTAGAATGGATTGTAAATTCTTCAGCGTTTTTGGAGCTTGGAGTACAGCGCACTTCTCTAAGAAGTTGTCCGCTAGGCTTTTCCCTTCACTTGATAATTCGTACCCTAAGAACAGTACTGTCAGATGGGCAATTCGGGACTTTTTAAAGTTGAATTTGTAACCCTCTGCTGCGAACCCAAGTATAATGGTGTTCACTCTTTTCAAGTGAGTATCCAAGTCGTCGTCTGTGAGATAAATATCATCTACGTAAGACAATGCTTCATCATCATAGATTTGTAGTAACTCTGTTACCCTAGCTGAGAATAGTCCTGGGCTGTTCTTGAACCCCTGTGGGAGTCGACAGAATTTTTTCTGTGGCCCAAATGCAGAGAAAGCGGTCAAATATCTGCTTTCTGGTGCAATGTTTTGACAAAAGAAACCATTAGATATGTCTAATGTCGTTTTATATTTTTTCCTAACTATGTTATTCATTAGGGCTGCACTATGTGAGTGTTGTACTGCAAAAGTTTTGCAACATGTATTAAGGTGTCTGTAGTCCAAAACTAGACGATATGAATTGTCTGGCTTGGAGACAGGAAACAAAGGATTGTTCATTTGAGAGGTGCATGTTTCAATCACCCCCTGGTACTCAAGTTGATCTAAGATCTCCCTGACTTGTTTTTTAGCTTCTTGCTTTATGGGATACTGCCGTTGGGCAGTTGGTTCACTTTTTAATTGGATTTTGTGAGGCGGTGAATCCTCATCCCATCCTACATGATTTTTATATAATGCAGGTGCCTGGGCTACTGCCCATTTCCTTGCATATGTATATTTTTTGTGAATCGGAATGTGATTCGAGAAGGCTGGCATAATCACTTCTTCCCCACGAGAGCACTCCCTGACAAACTCCGGGGGCCAATCTTTTTCAGCTAACAGAATATCATAGCCTTTTGAGAGCTTATCCCAAAATAGACCCTTAATTTTCCTAGTCTTATCACCCTCTATACGCAATGTTATTTCGTATATTTTATGGGGCTCGCTAAGTCTGGTGTCGGCAGTTTCAACCTGAATGTATTCATTTGTGTCCACTGTCTCCAGATGACTCATCAAGATCTTGCGCGCTATACTGATTTCTGCTGCACTGTCCAACATTGTCAATGCCCACTCCCCGTTTTTCAACTGTGTCCTCAGTATTCTCGGCATGGTTAATTACTCTAATACTGGCTACCTTCTTTTTCTGAAATTGAGATTTCTTATTTTGAGCAGGTTCCTTGTCTTTGGACTTGGTGTGCTCTCCTGGGTCTGACCGTCCTCTTCTTTCCGAATTCTGTGGAAAAGATTGAGAGGGACGTGTATCAATACTTTGATATCTATCAGGTTTTTTCAGATTATCCCTATTTCTAAGGTTATATCTTTTCTCAGAGGGCTCCCTCTGGGGAGACTGGCGTTCTCGAGTCGGAGTTCTTTCCCTCCGTCGAGGAGACCTTCCTCTGGACTGGAAAACTTTTTCCTTGGGAGTGGATTGTTTATTTCCATCCCAGCTCTTTTTAGGAGTGTTTGAATTATTTTTAATAAATAATTTTTCAGGATTTTCGAGCAGTGGGGGCTTTACTGGTTTCCCACCCAAGCTGTCTCTACCTAATTCTTCATAGCATTTTTCTATGATTTTTGCAAGCTCAACAGGATCTTTTATATCTGTTTCCGTCAACTTCTGGCGGATCGCCACAGATGCTGCTTCTCCTCTAATGTTGGCTAATAATATAGCCGAGACCTGCTTGAAATCTTTCAGTAATTTCATACCTAGATTTAAAGCGGGCTCTGGACCGAATTCATTTTGAATCTGTTTTAGCACTTCTGGTATTACCGCCATAGACGGAACACCGTGTGTTTTTGTGTAAATGGAAGCAAAGACTGTACCCCAAGTGTCACAGTCCTCCACGTGTGGTGCGATTCCCATAGGAAGGCAGATGGTCAAGATTCTGTGTTTCTCAATAGGGGTAGTATCAGGAAATACTGCCTCTATTTGAGTGATTTTCTGGGCTAACCAGAAAGGAATTTGTTCCCGTTTTACGGGTGTTTTACCAAGACATGACTGTATGTTCTGTGGTGTAATTTTATTTGTGTTCCCCTGATGAGGGGTCAGCTGTGCTGTATTAACAGCTGGCTGGACTGTTGCAGTCCGCATTACATATTGGACTAATTGCCTATGTATTTTAATTAATGTATTTAGCTGTACTAACAGCTCTTCTCTAGACATTTTTACAATGTCAGGATGTGGTGTGTAGCTGGCCAGAACCGGCCACGTTGCTCCTGGTCTACCTAGTGGACCGAGCCTGGTTATGCGATCATTGTGTTTTAGGGCGCCATTAAACCAGAGCAGGTGCTCTTGAAATTTAAGTGGGATTTCAATCTCCTCGAAAGGAGCGTACTCTCCCGAAGGTTCCTCTATCTTGTAATAGTGAAACTCTTTTGTTATAGCGTTTACCGCTGGAAAGTTTATCCATGAATAGAATACCTCTGTCTGCCGATACTCGTGAGCCTCTATCACGAAAATTACTGTACCACCTTGAGGTGTCAGTCCGTTTACTATAAGTTTTGAAGTTATAGATTTTCTTAATTGGACCGGGATGATAATAGCATCCGAATCTGTGTGTTCGGGACCTTGCTGAGTCGCATCTACTGCGGCCCCAGTGGTTCCGTCATTTTCTCCTGGCATTGTTAAAATGCAAGGTTTGCAGAGTAGGTCTCCAAGGAGACAAAGATTAGGTGCACAATATTTTGGAACACTGTATCCTTCAACGTTGAATAAACCAGAGCTTTACATAGGAATCTCTTCCTACTAAGGTCGGGCGGATTTTAACCTTTCACCCACTCCAGACGTCTATTGGAGTATTTACGGGAGAAAGGGGTGTGAAATATGCACGACTGAGTTACTCTACAAGTCTTGCGTTAGTTTATCGCCTTACCAAACGGTTGGGCGCCATGTAGTGTAGTTCCTAGTTTCCCACTAGGCCCTGCGCATTGGAATAACATAAACAGTAGTATCGACGTGGAACTGCTTATATTCCAGGCCTCCACTGACTATGCTAAACTTAATTGGGTTGTGTTACCAACTAGCTCAGAGGTCACTGGAAACTTTCTTCTCTGCATAGGAAGTGATCAGCTTCCTTGGCACAGACAAGAAGGGATTCAGTTTGCCAACAACCGTGCAACATGACAACTTTGCTCCTCAGATCAAGAGTCAATCTCTAGGGTCGTGTGAAACAATAGACATAGATTTCACTCAGTCAGTCTAGTGCAGTTTACTTTCACGAGATGTAGAGAATAGAGAGACGGGCGTTTATCAATAAAGGGTTAACATTTATTGAACAGTCTTTCTTCTCGTACAAGAGAAATGTATTGCCACAATTGCAATAATTGTTATTATAAAAAGTACGTGCAGTAAGATAAGTATTGCGAAATAGAACTGTAAAAGCATTGATATGGTTTCTTAGCCATACAATGGTTTAAAAGTAATAAAACATATATACAGTCATATATACATTAGGCTAACATACTCAACTGGTGCTTCTAACTAAGCCTACCCCAGTGTGCCTGACCTAAGCCTAACACGTGAAAGGGGAGTAAGTAAGTAGCTTTAAGTTAAGTTGGTTTTGCCAAGGTTTGTTTCAAGAATTCTCGTCTAAGGGTTTAGTCAACACCATACCTCTGAATAGAATGATGGAGGATTGGTATCTCCTTCAGGGGTCTCTCTCGATATCCCAGTCACCCGCGAGGGTAGACCGGAAGCGCCGGGACTGGATTTCTCTGCACGAGAAAGGCAGCGGCTTCTCTTCAGCGCGTCGAGGAAGGAGGGGTGACAGCGTCCGCGGGCAGCTGGAATCTGCTGGATGTCTTCGCAGAGGGACGGCTGTTCAGCTCCTTAAGCGTACTGCACCATAGTTCGCGCTGTAGCGGCGATAATGGTAATCAGCAGCTTCACCACCACGGGATAGCAGGCTGCAGCGACAGAGTGCTAGATTTACCAACACAGGGTCATGCAGGCAGCCAGCATCAGTAGCTCGCAGCTCACAACAGCTCCTAACCGGGCAACAGGCTCGCATTGCTTAAGGCAACGTTGGTAATATTTATACCTGACAGGTGCCGGGTTTGACGCAAGTTTGCTGGACATAAGACGTCAATTAAAGATGTCACTAGGAAGTGATAGTTATCAGTTGCTCATTAGAGTTCCATTACTAATCAAAACATAGCAAGCGGGGATTTCCAGGTTTGCTAAGTTTTTATCTTGTTGAAGAACTCGGAGTGTTATCTAGGAATATCAGATAGTGACTGCTGCTCTGTCATTGCACTAATTGGTCACAAAGGAAGTGGCAGAGAGTCATGCTGGAATGTGGCTCTGTTCGTGTGAGGCCAGAGATGACTTTTCAGAAAATCGCACTTGAACGGTTATGCCAATATAGGGAATAAATGGATTTATAGCCGAATAGGGGCATAAGGTCACAGTATCGATCAGGAACCTAGATAAACACGCAACAAAGGTTGTTACTCTTGGTGACCCCACAAAAATTCTGAAGATGCCCTCCAGGTGTCTGCACTCTTGTCACTTAATCGCTCCGTTAGAATTATTTTCAGTGACGCCAGGGTTATCCCCAGGGTTAGCTGGACTTAAACCCAACTACTCCAGCCCGCTAAAATTACACAAGACCATCAGGTGGAAGAAACCCTGAGCTCACTTGTCGTATTTAAATCCCATCCCTCGGTGCTGTCTATCTTTTCAAAGGGTCCGAGGGCCACAGTGCTGAAAAATAAGGAACGGGGAATGGCTCCAGGTGCAGGTAATGCAGACAAAATGGGCATATGTACTTTTCTCCCTGAACAGACAGATCTGCATCACCTTAAGTTCACTAAAAAGAACTTAGGCAAAGCAACTCTGCTGTCTCAGCTCTCTGATGAATGTGCTTTAGCGGTCGAAGAAACAAAGATGAAAATTGACATGGATATGGAGGATCTCAAGGCTACATCCAAAATAAAATGCGTTGGTTCTAAGTTGTTGTCTGACCCTGTTGCCACACTTTAGCCAATGAGGCCAGACATTATAACTAGCCCTTTGAATGTTTTAGAGTCATTATAAGGTCCTTCCTCCTCTAAAATGACCCCCCAAGTGTCTCAGATTTTTGATCACTGTTTTGAACCTGGGGATTTAGAGGACTACACACTGCCAGATATTAAAACACACTTGGAAAAAAATCAAGTGATGGAGGCAACATTTTAAAAAACGGGTGCCCAGGAATCGGACTATCCTGTCAGCTGCTCTCGTATGCCAGCTTTGTAGAGTAGTACTCCTTCATTGGGACTACCAAATCTAGAGGCATCCTCAAATTAAGGGGGACAATATGTTTGCCATTTATCAAATGAGGGTGTCAACGGATTCGGGGTAGGGAGGGCTACTTTTGACATACTTTATGCATGAGAGAGGATTATATTGTCAATTTTAACTTTGCTTGAGAAATCTAAAACTAACTCTGATCACATTAGACAATACCTGCCTCACTCATCCATGTGGAGAAGCAGAGTCACTGCATGTTATCTTTTTTCATTACTTAAACCACCCCCTACCTATGCTACACTGACCTTTCTCCCCCATTCTCCCCCTTCACCCTCTTCAACAGTTTTTCTGTTGTGTCCGGTTTTACTCTGGCATCTTTTATGTTGTGCTGTACTAGTACCTCCGAAATCTATACTTAACACCCTCATTTTTCAACCCCATGCTGATATTTGAGTTCTGTTGTTCACTCTGTCCAATTCCTCATCTGTGAGAGTGTCCCCAAATAAATTTTACATATTCTTGTGCTGGTGTTTTATATGTGATATGTACTTCTAATAAATGTTTAAATAAAGGTGCAATAGTGTAGTTGTCCTATGTGGTATTCTTTAGCCTTTTGCCTAAGTTATCATAGGAGGGAAATGTCAAGAACCTCCTCTGGACTGCTTGCCTATTCCAAAATGGCCTGGGTGGACCCCTTAATGGCGAAAAAGACAAACCCCAGCTTTTGTGAGATCTAGGAAGCCACTGAACTGGTAAAAGTGGGAACCTGCTATAAATGTTGTATCTCGCACCATTGTTTGGGATTCTGTTTTTACACCTAGTGCTAAATGCAGCAACAGTGAAGCTTGATAGTAAAAGTGAATGTTTGACCAAAAAACACCTTGTGACACCAACCTGATTGGTGTATTTCACCAATATTATTGCACTTGTTATCTATTTAACCACATGTACAGGACCTGACATGATATAGAGTCATCTGAGGTAGTATAGTCAGAAGTGTTTGAAAGAGGCAGGAGATATTTGGTAATTTTTATGATGGCATTTATGCTGAGCCAGAAACATTTTGCAGCCATAAATGCATCATGATCCCTACACTATGTAAAGGATGGCATAAAATCATTTTTATATTATATAGTTACCTACAACACCAGAATTAGTCAATTTGCAAAACAACACTTATGGATGTCTCTAAATTGTGTTTAGGGGTCTTCCTTCTTTTGAGTAATCTCCCCAGGCACGGTAGTTACTGTTTTATCACAATAAGTTTGTAAATACAGATTAGTGGGGCAAGTGTTATCATCAACTGAGTTTCTCTCAATCAATATATTGTTTTTAAATATAAACCAGAGGTCATGTTCATGCATTTAGAATGCATGTTCAGAAATCCCCTATAAAAGACACATCTGATATTGAAAACTGAAGAAGCCGTAATAGAACTCAGTTTCATGACATATTGAAGCAAAGCACAATATCCAACATTCCACTCATTTTTTATTTAAGTCAGGACTTTAAGTGATGTGATGACTCTTCACTAATTATTATCCTTATACTGTATTTTTCTTTTCAGCTTTCCGGCAATTATATCAGAGGCATCAGGAGAAATGAAAGTGATCAATCATACACTTGAAACAAGATTCCTGATAGTGGGATTTTCTGATTTTCTTCATCTACAAAAGCCACTTTTTGTTACATTTCTGATTATTTACTTGATAATTCTGACAGGAAACCTTGTTATTTTAGCAACTATATGCTACAACACACGCTTGCATACTCCTATGTATTTCTTTGTTGCAAATCTGTCATTTTTAGATATAACTTATACTTCAATCACATTTCCTAAAATGTTAGTCAACTTTTTTCTTTTCAAAACTCCTGTTTCTCTCACTGCCTGCCTGGTACAAGTATACTTCTTTATGTCTTTGGCATGTGTTGAATTCACCCTTCTCACGGCGATGGCTTATGATCGGTACGTTGCAATTTGCATTCCCTTACGCTATATGGTCATCATGAACAAGGTTACTTGTCTTCAGTTGTCAGCTGGTGCTTGGATAGTCGGATTCTTGGACCCAATAGCACACACAGTACTATTATCACAACTGTCTTTTTGTGGTCCTAATGAAATCAACCACTTCTTCTGTGACCTCACTTCCATACTCAGGCTGTCCTGCTCTAGTACACACAGCATTGAAACCCTTACCTATGTGATTGCTTCTGTACTTCTTTTGAACATGTTTGTTCTTACCCTCACATCATACATTTACATCATTTCTGCTATACTTAAAATAAGGTCTTCTGATGGTAGACGTAAGACTTTCTCCACATGCACCTCTCACCTCACTGTGGTTCTTTTACTTTATGGTGCAATGTGTGTTATGTATGTGAGGCCAATATCTACTTATTCACTGAATAACAACAAGATATACTCTTTGTTGTATATTGCTGTGGTTCCTTTGTGCAACCCCTTTATTTACAGCCTGAAAAACAAAGAGTTAAAAAATTTCCTCACTCTAAAAGGTCTTAAAAGAGTCAAATTGATGACATGAATGAAAATCTGTTTTCAATATTGAGTCATTGGCATCCCCAAAATATTACTAAAATTCAGAGTTGGGAAAAGTATAATTTAAAGCAGAGGTTTAGCAGCTCAGATATAACAGCCCTGTTCATATGGGATGCTGCCAGAAACAGATCTAATAGCAAGTATTTGCAATTCAGCATTTGATGCGAAAAGTATGTCCACTGGCATTAACAGTAAAACATCCTTGCTGTCATAGATGGCGCATGGTGTAACATAGTATTAGACACCTCTGAAATGGCCGTTCCATCTAGATGTATTTGTTTCTGGCAACAGTTTATTAAAATGGTTCATGCTGTTGGCACAGTACAAATAATTTAAAAGATCAAAAAAATAAAATAATTGTATGTGAAATAGGAAATCACAATTTAACTTCATTTGCTACATAGCTACTTAAAGTGCAGCATGCTAGCCATGTAAACATGGAGTTTTAAACTGTGCTGTTACAGGTAGAGGCTGCTGAGAGCTAATGTTGAATCAGTGCACATCTGTACCGTTTAGCTACCAGGCTTACAGCTACATTTGATTGAAAACCATTTATATTTGGGAAGAGAAGACATTGGTGATGACCATGATAATGAGCATGATGATGATGAATTGTTCACTAGGTCACAGGTGATCAACAATATCAGGTTGTCCTTGCACCATATGTTCTACTGTAAAAGAAGCAGAAATATTGGTGAGGAAGCCCACAGCAGGTGAAACAAACAGCCAGGAGTTAAGATTCTTACAGGAAAATAAGATAATTTTTGGCAGAATAGAGAGCCAGTGGGACACAGTTCCATGATTTCTGAACTTATGGTCGATAATAGAAGAGAACTTTAAGAGCAGTAAGTGAAACTGGAGGTTCACTATATAAACTGGTGATGGGAAAAATGCTGCCATCTGTTGGTAAATGGCCCTCTCTGAAGGGCCACCCCAAACTTTTTGCTTTGCCTCTCCCCTTTTTGCTTGATTCTTTTTGTTGGCTTTAGGAACCTGAGCACTTTACAACTGCTAACCAGCGCATGTGTTCCCTCCTCTAACCATGGTATAATTGGTTTACACTTGTTTGACATATTTAATTTACTTGTAAGTCCCTTGTGAAGTGGTATACTATATACACAAGGTCTATCAATTAGATGCTATTAGTGGGCCTGCTGCGCTGATTATGCAGGGCCCACAAATAGGCTTTCAAACCTGTCTTACGCCTGCCATTGCAGAGCCAGTGTGTGCAGTTTACTGCCCCTTCGACTAGGCATTTAAAGCCCTTTACCAAGACTTTATCTAGTCATTTATTGCACATTGGTCACCCATACAGTAGGCCCTAGGTAGCCCACAGGGCAGGATGCTGTGTATGTAAAAGGTAGGATTTGTGCTTTTAGGTTTTCCATGTCCTGGTAGTAGCAAATACCCAAAATTGTTTTTTACTACTGTGAGGCCTACTCCTCTCATAGGTTAACATTGGGAGTTCCTTAATACACGTTTAATCTGTAATTACCGATTAGAAAGGAGTAGCTGCCTCATGTTTTATATCTTTGGAATGGCAATGATAAATCCACTTTATTGGTAAAGCTGAATTTAACATTACTATTTGTCAGGTCTTGCCAAACTATGACCATATTTGCCCTGCAGAACATTTGTGCTACACTAGGCAGAGCTATTCTAAAATGTTCCACAGTTGCAAGACACAGCAATTTGCCAACTTAGTACTACAAGTGGCATCAGCGGAGCATGAAGGAGGCATCCATATTAAGTAAGGATTGCGGGACTTGTGTTTCCGCTGCCGAGATCTTGCAAGACTTCCAGGAAACCAGTGAAGTGTGCTAACAGCGCTCGATGTGGCGCACTTCACCTCCGTAATTACAGTTGTAGCGATCTACCTCAACGTGTGCGCATTTAGTACATTTTTATTCATGGTAGTGTTATTCTGTTTTTACGTGTTCCAGGGAGGCAGTGTCTAATTTGACATACATCGCATTGATGAATGAAAACTTGAGGATTTGGTTAAAAAAGCTCTTGTGAAGAAAAGAATACTTACTAGAAGGTTGCAGTCCAGGCGAAGAAAAGAACATCGGCAGCTAATCATCCATTAGGTCACACTAGTACAAAATCTGAAAGAGATTTAAAAAACTCAATATTACCACTCATATTTTCTTTCTCAGGAATGTATGTCTAATGTAATGGGAGATTCGAAGTATTAAGCCAGATAAAACAGAGTAGTACAATAGAGGGAACATTTGTTTACAGATAAGGAAGTAGTAACAGAAAGAGCAAAAGAGGGGGGTTTCCTTTCTGTGGTTATTCCTTAAACATTGTACTATATATTCATTCGATAGAATAAGACACCTGTGAGACAATTTTACATTAAATTACAGTTTCCTCAAAACCACATATACCTTACGACAAAAAGGTTGTCGTAAGGTATATGTGGTTTTGAGGAAACTGTAATTTAATGTAAAATTGTCTCACAGGTGTCTTATTCTATCGAATGAATATATAGTACAATGTTTAAGGAATAACCACAGAAAGGAAACCCCCCTCTTTTGCTGTTTCTTTTTCCCAGTCCTTTCTGGGTCCACTTGGGAAAACTCTCTCCTGTTTCCGCAGTAGTAACAGAAAGAACATAAAAGGAAAAGAAATAACATTAGTATTTTTAATGACTTTTCAAGATAAAATTATCAAAAAGAAGAGAAACTAAAGACCTTAGTCTAAAAAAGGAATAATCAATATATAATTAATAGTCTAGAATAGGAAGAGTGTAGGGATGTTAATGGTGTGATTTTGCATTACAGTTCACACAGCATGACCAGCACATTCTAAGGCCAATAAGAGCAGGCTCTGGAGAATTGCGAGTGGAACCTGAGAAACTGGACAAAGCAGTCTATTCTCTCTATCCCCATCCCCTTTCCTCCCATTTAGCACATTATATTAGTGAGAGTTGAGGGGGATCTTGGCGAGAAGTTGGGAAATGTGCATCATTCTGCTGCCGTGAAGTACTGTGAACCACCCTGTGCGTATACTGATTCCTGACACTTTTTTAGAAATGCCAGTTTTAGAAAGTGGACATTTCTCTGCGCATACCGCTTTTTGAGCCAGCTGCCTTCTTTTGATACATGTCTGGGGTGGAGGACAGCTGCACATTTAGTATTCCTTCGAGAAAGCCACAAACACAGGAAGGTTTGATGTGTCTGAATTCTCATCTGTATTCTGATGCCTCTTCTGGAAGGTTGGGGGGGCTGACATTTGCACCTGAATAGACAGTGTCCTGTTCTCACACAAAGGGCCGATTGCCCCCTAAGGATAGTTAGGAGCCAGGGCTCTTAAGAAAGGACCTCTGTGCACTTCAAAGACGCTTCTTTGAAGTCACCCCCACTTCAAAGGCACAATAGATAAAAGTACTAGGGCTCTGAACCCACCAAGACTCCTTGACCTGTGAAGAGCCCTGTCAGGAAGGACTGCTGTGCTGCTACAAGAACTGCTACTCTGATGGACTTCTGCTGTGGAAGAACTGCTTTTATGCTCTGATATGCTGACTGTTGCCAGCTGCTTGCTACCCTCTGCCTTAGTAAGGAAAGGGCAGGGCCCATCTCACTCAAACCCAGTGTGACTCCAAGTGCTTGCGGGCTTGCCCCCTGTTCTGACGATCAGGGACATCAAAGACTTCCTACACAACCCTGCAACAGTAGCTTGACAATGCCATCTATGGGTCCTACCTTGCTAAATGGTGTCAACACAGTGCTGGACCTTTTTCTTTGCTGACCCAGCAAAGCCGATGTATGAATGACCTTGCACTGATCGGAACCTATGCATCTCCTTATATGCTGACTCAGTTGCTGCTTGACGATATCACTTGCACTGCAAAGAGGTTTGTTGACAAAGTATCATTGACTGCACAGATAGATAATGACGCATCACCTACATCCACAGGATTGGCGACGACGCAGAGCCTCCTCTGCTCCTGGCATTGAGTCTTTGACGTTGATGCTTTCTCCATCCAAGGTACTTTTTCAGTCCTGTAGCCGGCCTGTGCTCAATCATGGTCGGCCCGAACTTTGGATGTGCCCTGGTCTAGCGGAACCAGATGTCCCCGGTTGGTGCTTTATGACTCTAAGCACTATATTTTGGTTTAATCTTTAAAAATTCATAACTCCAGTTCTACTCATTGGATTTTTGGTGTGTTGGTCTTGTTTTCCTCTTAAAATTATAAACTATTTTTTATTGTGTGTGGGGTATTTTTGTTATGTGGGGGGTGTGTGTTTGTGGGGGGTGTGGTATGTGTCACAATTTGCAACTTAACTTATGGATACTTATGAGACCTTGTCACACACACCTACAAAACCCTTTATGTCACATGTCCTGCGTACCTCAACCACGGCCTGGCATTCCACATCTCCACGAGAGACTTCCGCTATGCTCAACTGACCCTGGCTATCGTCCCACACATCCGCAAGACCACAGCAAGAGGAAGATCTTTCTCCACCTAAAAGCAAAGACCTGGAACACCCTACCTCTCTAGCTCAGGCAAACACCATCACTGCCTCAATTCAGGATAGACCTTAAGACATGGCTCTTTGGCCGAACCACAGTGCTATGACTAACCAGCAGCTCTCCTCCCTTCCTGGTGCCCTGAGACCCTTACAGGTGAGTAGTCGTGCTTTACAGGACACTGATTGATTGTCTATGATTTGGAATTTTGTGACTCAACCTATTAGTTACTCATCAGCTTTCGTAGGCTTCCTGTACTCTTCTTATGTTTGTCTCTCCCTTTGAGCATGAATGTATTGCTACTGTCCATTCACTGCTTTTTTTCAAGAGCCACTATTTGTTTTTATTCAAGCACTCTGTGAGAAGTTGGCCCGATATGCAGCGTTCGCTATTCTAGCGACCACTATGTATCGTTCCAAACGACCCTTATGGTGATTGGTTGTAAGTCAACCTTAGACCAGCTATCCTAGTAGTGTGGATACGAGCAGTCTTCGGGCTAAACTCTAGAGGGCGTGTTAAGCCAGCTGTTATACCATCACATACCCCTTGAACACCAAGTGAAAGGACACCACACAAGTGTTATGAAAATAAACAGTATATTTATTAGAATCACAACAGCCCTGTACTCTTTATGAGGACAGGGTACTAAGCACAGAACAAAAGCTCTTAGAAAATACTTCAAGTGCACAATTAAAACAAGTGCCCGAGGGCACGGAAAGTTTAGTGGTCTCGGGCGGACCCGATAAGGCAAGTCGGAAGCGAGGGACTCGGGACCCTAAAGTAAGGAGGCTATGCAGGCACCGAAATGCCGAAGTTACCTAGCCACGAGGGATGCGGCTGCACAAGTCTTACAGGCGTCGGGGGTCTTCGCTGACGAGCCAGGAGCCGGAAGAAAAGGAGTTGCTGGCCGGCGACCAGTGATGAATAGTTCGTAGTGATCCAAGCCTGGATCAGTGATCATTGATACCTGAAAGCAGAGGGGACCAAGTTCGTACTACTAGCCAGTAGTCAGAGGGTACCAGGAAGGCACCGGATGGCCGTCACCTCGACTAGGTGAGTGGGCGGCGCTAGGCTCTGCAGTCTCACGGACCAGGAGGCGTTGTCGGCGACCAGGATGGAGGTGCGAGCTGTCCCACGAAGGTTGATGCTGTCGGCGTCGCTGGGCCCAGGATTGGGGCAACAAGCCTTGGCAGATTTCAGGGCCACGTGGTGGGCCTAAAATGGCGTCTCGAGTGGACCAGGAGGGTCCAGGGTGCTTCTCTCAAAGAAGGAAGCAAAGGCTAGCCTGGAGCAACTAGACCAGCAGCGTTGGTTGTCGGATGTCGTCAAGGAAGGGCACAAGCCAGCGGCTAGTGACCAGACAACGTGCTGAGCAGCAAGCAGAAGGGCCCCACTCAGATCGTGGAGATGCTGGGAGACTGCACTTCGGTGCTGGAGCTGCTCAGGGTCGGGGCTTCTCGGACCCCAGAGCACTCACCAGAGAATTGCTTCGATGGTCGTGCTGATTAAGAAAGCGTGCAGGTTTTGATGATGGCCGGTCCCTCGAGGTCTCGTCGCACCCACGGATCTCAGCTGAGCTGACGACGTGGGTAGAGGTCAGAGGTGCCAGGGAAGCCGGTTCTCGTCGAGCTGGGCCGTCGGATCCTTGAGGAAGGACTTGCAGCAAACTGCAGAGTTCTTAGATGGTGCTCGCTGGTGCAGGGTGACTACTCCTTAGCCACAAGGGAGAAATCTTGAGAAGAGTCTCGAAGTCCTTTCGTAGAAAGTATTCTTGATTCAAAGATGATCTAATTTGGAAGGGTCCCCGCTCCGGCCTTTATCCTAAAGAAAGGGGTGGGTACATGACTAGGTCCTGCCCTAAGGGTGGGACCCGGAAGGGGGGTAGTTACACCCCTCTCCCCCTGCTGGACTTTTCCCAGGTCAGGGGCTGCGCGCCCCTGGAACTGGTTCTAGCCGGCAGATGCGTAGTGAGCACATGGGTGCCACTCCGCAGTCACCTTCTTGCAAAGCCCTACCTACCCAGAATACACAAACCCTGTCTGGGACGGTGCGAACACCGCCCTTGACAGGAAACCCTTTGTCCAAGCTCTCCTCGCTGGAAGGACTCCCAGCAGCAGGAGGTCAGACTCGTGTCTGTGGTGGCAGCGTCCATTTTGTGGAGCTGAGGCTTCAGTTAACTTTAACCGGGGTTCACAGTTACGTACATGTCGTGTCCCTCTAGAAGGGCGGAACGCTAACCTCGTCACCAGAATTGGTGAGGGGGCAGCATCCCGATTCGTATGACACCTTACTCGACATGTCTTGATAACGCGATACCGAAGTTACCGATATGATACGCGCTATCATGGAACAGCCATTGGGTCTTGGTTCTGCAAGCTGCAACCGGGCTCGGCTCGTGCCAGAGCCCAATTCACACGGTTCCATGCACTCTGCCTTCAGGATTGTCAAGGCCTGCCATAGGAGTGACTGATAGGAACTCGGGTGTCCATTTTAAGGTTAGGTATAGGGATACTACGCCTACAGCAATGGGCGAGTACGCCACGTGGCCCCAGCTGTCGTGCAGCCAGTTGTGTCAGATTTAGATGGCCATCCAGGGGTGGCATAATACATGCTTCAGCCCCTGGTAGGCCCTGGGTACACCGATGCCCTGAGTTACAGGGTCTGACAGGGTGGCCCAGTTCCAATTGGAAATGTACCTAAGGTACATGGAATCCATTTTACAGAGAGAGCAGTAGGCCTGGGGTCCTGATTGGCAGGGCCCCAGGTCAACTAAGTCGGAAAACCAGCAAAACACTAGGTAAAAAGTCGGGGGTAACCATAGTCAGGTATCTACCTTCCTACACAACCCCCCCCAAACGAAAGGAGATAAGGCTATCCTTGTCCAGGTAAGCCTGTATTGCCTGAGTGGCCATATGGGTAACTTACTGTTACAACTCAACTTTTACGTCGTAATGCTGTTACAACGCAGCTTTTACAACGCTGGTTCCATTACATCGGATGCTATTACAACGCAGGATTTTACATAGCAGATGCTATTACAACGCATACCATTACATCGTAAGTATTGGTAAGTATATAATTTTTATTTTATTTTATTTAATATTATTTAATTAATTTAATTAATATTAATTATAAATAAATATATTTATTTATGTTTTTTAATATTATAAATTAAATATATTAATTTAAGTAATTTTTAATATAAGTATGAGTATAGGAGTATATGTTTTGGGGTACTGAGGTATATGTTTTGGGGTATAGGGGTATTATTAGGTTTTAGGGCTGGGTTTGGGTTTTGGGGTACAGGGGTATTTTTAGGTTTTAGGGCAAGGGTTGGGTTTTGGGATACAGGGGTGTTTTTAGGTTTTAGGGCAGGGGTTGGGTTTTGGGGTACAGGGTTGTTTTTAGGTTTTAGGGCAGGGTTTAGGTTTTGGGGTACAGGGGTGTTTTTATGTTTCAGGGCAGGGTTTGGGTTTTGGGGTACAGGGGTGTTTTTAGGTTTTAGGGCAGGGTTTGGGTTTTGGGGTACAGGGGTGTTTTTAGGTTTCAGGGCAGGGTTTAGGTTTTGGGGTATAGGGGTGTTTTTAGGTTTTAGGGCAGGGTTTGGGTTTTGGGGTACAGGGGTGTTTTTAGGTTTTAGGGCAGGGTTTGAGTTTTGGGGTACAGGGGTGTTTTTAGGTTTTAGGGCTGGGTTTGGGTTTTAGGGTACAGGGGTGTTTTTAGGTTTCAGGGCAGGGTTTGGGTTTTGGGGTACAGGGGTGTTTTTAGGTTTCAGGGCAGGGTTTGGGTTTTGGGGTACAGGGGTGTTTTTAGGTTTTAGGGCAGGGTTTGGGTTTTGGGGTACAGGGGTGTTTTTAGGTTTCAGGGCAGGGTTTGGGTTTTGGGGTACAGGGGTGTTTTTAGGTTTTAGGGCAGGGTTTGGGTTTTGGGGTACAGGGGTGTTTTGGGGTTTTAGGGCAGGGTTTGAGTTTTGGGGTACAGGGGTGTTTTTAGGTTTTAGGGCAGGGTTTGGGTTTTGGGGTACAGGGGTGTTTTTAGGTTTCAGGGCAGGGTTTGGGTTTTGGGGTACAGGGATGTTTTTAGGTTTTAGGGCAGGGTTTGGGTTTTGGGGTACAGGGGTGTTTTTAGGTTTCAGGGCAGGGTTTGGGTTTTGGGGTACAGGGGTGTTTTTAGGTTTTAGGGCAGGGTTTGGGTTTTGGGGTACAGGGGTGTTTTTAGGTTTCAGGGGAGGGTTTGAGTTTTGGGGTACAGGGGTGTTTTTAGGTTTCAGGGCAGGGTTTGGGTTTTGGGGTACAGGGGTATTTTTAGGTTTTAGGGCTGGGTTTAGGTTTTGGGGTACAGGGGTATTTTTAGGTTTTAGGGCTGGGTTTGGGTTTTGGGGTTCAGGGGTATTTTTAGGGTTTATTTTTTTTAAAGTACGACTTTAATTAAATTAAATTAATTAAATAAATTATAATTAATTAAATTCATTAAATCAAATTAATTACAATTTTAAGATTAATTCAATTATATTAATTAAATTAAATTAATTAAATTTAAATAATTACTTTTATAACATTTATTAAATTAAATTAATAAAATTATATTAATTTAATTAAATTACATTAATTCCTATTTAAAATTAAATTAAACTTATTTAAATAAATTATATTAATTACATTTTTACAATTATTTTAATTATATTAGTAAAATAAAATTAATTAAATTAACTTAATTACATTTTTTTTAAAAAGTTATACTTACCTATACTTACGATGTAATGGTATGCGTTGTAATAGCATCTGCTATGTAATATCCTGCGTTGTAATGGCATCCGATGTAATGGAACCTGCGTTGTAAAAGTTGCGATGTTACAGCATGCGTTGTAAAATAACGCGTTGTAACAGCATAGATCCGGCCATATGAGGTGGTACATGCACTGGCATGGTTACCCCCTGTATCATGGTCCACTAAGCAATTCCTCACCCTAAGGGTATCTGAGGGTCTCCACAATAGGGAATCACTACCTGTGGTGTGCTTTGGCAAAGTAACAGGCTTGTGTGGGAATGGAGTACTGAAGTGAGACTCCACTACTGTTGGGCTCAACTTCCTCCAATCACTATCCACCATATGTGCCTTTCTTTCCCGTACTGAGTTGCTATGAGCTCTCAGGGTCAACCTCTGGCTACCTAAAGCTGGAGGCTGAGTCCCTCTGTTTGGCTTACTGGGGGGACAGGTCAGGTTTGGGGTTTTTTACGCCCCAGGTTTGGCTGTGCCCAACAGTGTCCAGCTGTGGGAGTTCCCTAACTAAGTTTAAGGGGGATCCCTCAGGAGTGTGTTTTATTTTCACTTGGCTAGGGCTACTAGCTTCAGTGATCCTAATCTGCTGATTGGGAAATTCTTTTGGACAGGGGGCCCTTTGGGGTCCACCACTGGCCTCCCTGACCTCTACAGCCCTGGGCTGACTGAGGCAGGGTAGAGAGGGGCAGGTTACCTGCTCCAGATTGGGTCCCACCTGGGAAGGTTCCACTGTCATCAGAGGCTCTGCCAGGGTAGGCCTGACTACCTCTCGGGCAGTTCCTTCACCAGGGGTAGAGTCAGTTCCCGGGGGAGGCTGGCTCTCACCTAGTGTCTGGGAGGGGGAAGACTTTTCTTCCTCCTCAATGCTCTCTGTCTGAGTGGAGTGATCCATAGTTTCAGGCTTCACAACACAGTTATCTGTCTGAGTTTGAGCTGTGGCCATCACAACTCCACCAACCTTTTCAGGAAGGGACACAGTTTGGGTTTGGGCTGTGGCCATCACAGCCTTGCCAACCTGTTCAGGAAAGGCATCTTTCTGGGATAGGGCTGTGACTGGCACAGCCCTCCTGACCTGTTCAGGGAGGACTTCTGGGACTGGGGCTGTGGCTATCATGGCCCCACTAACCTTACCATGGAGGTTTACCATTTTAAAATGGGTTTCTTGCTCTACCTCAGCCCAGGCTGAGGTCTCTAAATCATTCCCCAGTAGGCAATCTACAGGCAAGTTTGGTGACACTGCCACTCTTTTGTGACCAGTGATACCTCCCCAGCTGAGATTTACCACTGCTATGGGATGATCGCTCTGCACTCCATCAATGTTCACTACCTGGTATGTGGCACCAGGCATAAGTTGCCTTGAGGGGACTAGGCTCTCAGCCACCATGGTGATGCTAGCCCCTGTGTCTCGGTAGGCCTCAACTTTTGAACCATTGATGAGGGGCTCCTGTCAGTGCCTGCCCAAAGTGTTGGGACAGGCTGTGAAGTTGGCAAACCCCATGCCAGTCTCACAGACAAGAGTATCTAAGTCAGGGGACCTGGTTAGGCCAGAGTCCCCAGGCAGTCCCAAAGAAAATGCACCCAGATTCTTGGGGGCACTCCCACCACCTGGGGGATTACTACTGGTAGTAACAGGAGGCTGGGAAGCTTTATTTGGGGGTATGTTCTCCTTATTGTTGTTGGCCTTGGGACAACTGCTGTCAGTTTTGTAATGGCCCACCTGTTTGCAGGTGTGACAAAAAGGTTTCTTTTGGGTTTTGGGAGAAGTTGGGGACCCACCCTTTTCAGAGGAATTTTGGGGCCCTGTGGTTTGATCAGAAGATTTATTCCCACCCTTCTCTTGAGGCTTGGTCGATTCCTTCTTTTGGTCACCACCCTGGTTCTTCAGCCTGACCCTGGTTCTGACCCATTTATCCACCCTCTTACCCAATTCTTGTGGAGAGGTCAGATCAGAGTCTACCAGGTGCTGGTGTAATAACTGGTTCTGACAATTACTTAAGATTTGCTCTCTCATAATTAGATTGTACAATCCTTTAAAATCAGTAACCTTACTTCCCAGTAGCCAGCCTTCAAAAGCCTTAGTGGCGCAATCGACAAAGTCAGACCAGTCCTGAGACTGAGTTTTCTGGGTATCCCTGAACAGCAACCTGTACTGCGCCGGTGGTTAGGCCGAACCCATCAATCAGTGTGTTCTTCAGGACCTGGTAATTGTTAGCGTCCTCTACTCTAGTAGTGAGGAGCTTATCTCTACCTTTACCTTCAAAGGAGAGCCACAAGATAGCTGCCCACTGACTCTGGGGGATGCACTGTACAGTGCAGGCCCGCTCCAAAGCAGTAATCCATTTGTGGATGTCGTCCCCTTGCTTAAAGGGGGGCACTATCTTATTCAGGTGCTTAGTGTCTAAACTCCTGGGTTCCCGTGGGGGAATGCTGCCACCAGTGGGAATTGTCCCACTCAACTCTTGCTCTCGAGCAAAGGCGAGTCTCTCTTTGGCTAGGGCAAGTTCTTCCCTCTCGATCCTCAGATTGACTTCCCGCTCCTTTGCTTCGTACACTCTCCTCTGAGGTGATGTCATCCCTCTTCGAGCAGAGCCTCGAGAGCCATTGGTTCGAACAGATCTGTTAGAGCCTCTTGACAGAGACCTAACTCGTCCGTTCCCAATGTTAAGCTGGCCCGAGAGAGGGCCCAGGGGTCCCCTTGTACCAATCTCGTGCCGGCTTAAGTTGTCCTGAGTTAGCTGACTAACTATGACTGGACCTTTGTCTGCCTCGTCCCCAGATGTCTCTGGCTCCTCGTCCTCCTCCTCGCCCTCGGCGGAGAGATGGATAAGGTCAGGGTCACCTCGGGTGCCCTCGAGGGGAGGCATATCCACTTCTGGATGAGAAGGGTCGGTGTTACCCGCCCTCCTAGCATCATAAGTCTCCAAGAGACCAATCAGAAACGGTATGGTAGGGTTTGCACCCTGTTTTAACTTCCGAGATGTACAGATCTGTCGCATCTCGTGGAAGCTAAGTGCAGCATATCTGGAGGTGACCTGTGGAAGGTCGACTGACACAAGGGGAGACTCAGAGTTTCCTCCTTTGTCTGACATGCTGCTTCTAGTGTGGTGTAAGTGATGCACCTACCTACCTTATGGGTTTACCTACTGATCCCTTGCTAAGAGTTGTAGCCAAGGTGTGCTAAGCCTTGAGGAGCTACAAAAGCTGGTTCAGTAGAACTCAGAGTATTCTAAGCTAAGTTATATGTACCTGGAGTACTTATGTGATCTTTCACAAGATATTCTTAGGATACGCGTGGTAAAACAACAGCAAGCTCAAATCCCAACCGCTGCTCACCAATGGGAGAAGTTGGCCCGATATGCAGCGTTCGCTATTCTAGCGACCACTATGTATCGTTCCAAACGACCCTTATGGTGATTGGTTGTAAGTCAACCTTAGACCAGCTATCCTAGTAGCGTGGATACGAGCAGTCTTCGGGCTAAACTCTAGAGGGCGTGTTAAGCCAGCTGTTATACCATCGCATACCCCTTGAACACCAAGTGAAAGGACACCACACAAGTGTTATGAAAATAAACAGTATATTTATTAGAATCACAACAGCCCTGTACTCTTTATGAGGACAGGGTACTAAGCACAGAACAAAAGCTCTTAGAAAATACTTCAAGTGCACAATTAAAACAAGTGCCCGAGGGCACGGAAAGTTTAGTGGTCTCGGGCGGACCCGATAAGGCAAGTCGGAAGCGAGGGACTCGGACCCTAAAGTAAGGAGGCTATGCAGGCACCGAAATGCCGAAGTTACCTAGCCACGAGGGCTGCGGCTGCACAAGTCTTACAGGCATCGGGGGTCTTCGCTGACGAGCCAGGAGCCGGAAGAAAAGGAGTTGCTGGCCGGCGACCAGTGATGAATAGTTCGTAGTGATGCAAGCCTGGATCAGTGATCGTTGATACCTGAAAGCAGAGGGGACCAAGTTCGTACTACTAGCCAGTAGTCAGAGGGTACCAGGAAGGCACCGGATGGCCGTCACCTCGGCTAGGTGAGTGGGCGACGCTAGGCTCTGCAGTCTCACGGACCAGGAGGCGTTGTCGGCGACCAGGATGGAGGTGCGAGCTGTCCCACGAAGGTTGATGCTGTCGGCGTCGCTGGGCCCAGGATTGGGGCAACAAGTCTTGGCAGATTACAGGGCCACGTGGTGGGCCTAAAATGGCGTCTTGAGTGGACCAGGAGGGTCCGGGGTGCTTCTCTCAAAGAAGGAAGCAAAGGCTAGCCTGGAGCAACCAGACCAGCAGTGTTGGTTGTCAGATGTCGTCAAGGAAGGGCACAAGCCAGCGGCTAGTGACCAGACAACGTGCTGAGCAGCGAGCAGAAGGGCCCCACTCAGATTGTGGAGATGCTGGGAGACTGCACTTAGGTGCTGGAGCTGCTCAGGGTCGGGGCTTCTCGGACCCCAGAGCACTCACCAGAGAATTGCTTCGATGGTCGTGCTGATTAAGAAAGCGTGCAGGTTTTGATGATGGCCGGTCCCTCGAGGTCTCGTCGCACCCACAGATCTCAGCTGAGCTGACGACGTGGGTAGAGGTCAGAGGTGCCAGGGAAGCGGTTCTCGTCGAGCTGGGCCGTCGGATCCTTGAGGAAGGACTTGCAGCAAACCGCAGAGTTCTTAGATGGTGCCCGCTGGTGTAGGGTGACTACTCCTTAGCCACAAGGGAGAAATCTTGAGAAGAGTCTCGAAGTCCTTTCGTAGAAAGTATTCTTGATTCAAAGATGATCTAATTTGGAAGGGTCCCCCTCCGGCCTTTATCCTAAAGAAAGGGGTGGGTACATGACTAGGTCCTGCCCTAAGGGTGGTACCAGGAAGGGGGGTAGTTACACCCCTCTCCCCCTGCTGGACTTTCCCCAGGTCAGGGGCTGCGCGCCCCTGGAACTGGTTCTAGCCGGCAGATGCGTAGTGAGCACCGGGGTGCCACTCCGCAGTCACCTTCTTGCAAAGCCCTACCTACCCAGAATACACAAACCCTGTCTGGGACGGTGCGAACACCGCCCTTGACAGGAAACCCTTTGTCCAAGCTCTCCTCGCTGGAAGGACTCCGAGCAGCAGGAGGTCAGACTCGTGTCCGTGGTGGCAGCATCCATTTTGTGGAGCTGAGGCTTCAGTTAACTTTAACCGGGGTTCACAGTTACGTACATGTCGTGTCCCTCTAGAAGGGCGGAATGCTAACATGATCACCAGAATTGGTGAGGGGGCAGCATCCCGATTCGTATGACACCTTACTCGACATGTCTTGATAACGCGATACCGAAGTTACCGATATGATACGCGCTATCATGGAACAGCCATTGGGTCTTGGTTCCACAAGCTGCAACCGGGCTCGGCTCGTGCCAGAGCCCAATTCACACGGTTCCATGCACTCTGCCTTCAGGATTGTCAAGGCCTGCCATAGGAGTGACTGATAGGAACTCGGGTGTCCATTTTAAGGTTAGGTATAGGGATACTACGCCTACAGCAACGGGCGAGTACGCCACGTGGCCCCAGCTGTCGTGCAGCCAGTTGTGTCAGATTTAGATGGCCATCCAGGGGTGGCATAATACATGCATCAGCCCCTGGTAGGCCCTGGGTACACCGATGCCCTGAGTTACAGGGTCTGACAGGGTGGCCCAATTCCAATTGGAAATGTACCTAAGGTACATGGAATCCATTTTACAGAGAGAGCAGTAGGCCTGGGGTCCTGATTGGCAGGGCCCCAGGTCAACTAAGTCGGAAAACCAGCAAAACACTAGGCAAAAAGTCGGGGGTAACCATAGTCAGGTATCTACCTTCCTACACACTCCACAAGAGTTGCCAGTTGTCTCCCTCACTTACTTCTTCCCCCTTCATGTTCCTTTCCCCCACACTCCTTCAGATTCCATTCCTACGTTGCCCTCACCCACCTTCTCTTGCAGCTTTTGTTTCCATTCCACCCCTTCTCTGATTGCTCCGCAGCCATGCCTGTGCACCCTCCATTGTCAGTTTACTTCCCCAGCACTTCCCACTCACATCCTTGTCCTTCTGCTGCCCTAGCCCTGCCAACCCTCTGGTGTCATTTTAATTTCCATCTCCTCCTGCTCAGTCTCCATTGTGCATATGCTTCCCTATTGCCTCCTGCACATTCTCCATTGTCAGCTTGCTTCCTCTTTCTCCTTCCAGCTGGCCTCAATTGCCAACATGCAGCCCAATTCCCTCCTGTCCTCTCTGCATTGTCAGCTTTCCTCCCAGCCCCCCCTGCCCACCTTCCGCAGCATCAGTTATCAGCAGGCTCACCCAGCCACTTCTAGCTGCTCTCCATTGACAGCTTGCTTCCTTGTTACCTCCATCTCACAGGCTTGGGTTACAGCCACTCCTACTGCCCTCTGTTGTCAGCTTGTTTCCCCATCCCCTCCTTCCCAGCCTCCATTGTGAGGTTGCTGCCGATTCCCCCCTCCATGCACCTCATTGTTAGCTTGATGACCCAGCCACTTCTGCCCACCCTTTGTTGTCATCTTGCTCTCCTAGCCCCTTCTGCCCACACACAGCTTGCACTCAGAATCTCTCCCACCTACCCTCTGTTGCCAACTTGCTGCCCCAGTCCGTCCAGCCTACCCTCTATTGTCAGCTTGCTTCCCCATCCCCTCACACCCACCCTTCATCATCAGCTTGCTACCCCATTGTAATGATGAGAAGTCCACAAGAGATCATATAGTTTAAGGTGGTTTATTCAAAGTAACATAGAGAGACCCCACCAGGAGCATCCAGCATGGTGCTCAGCCCAGCCAACTGTAAACTCAAGGCAGATCACCAACATTCTGATAGAAACATCACATGAACATTCCATTAGTGGTAGAGAAGGTTTGCATTGAGAATACCAAAATACCACATATCCTCTTTTCTCAAACAGAAAATAAAAAGCTAAAAACAGCTACATAGAACAGGAGGAAATGAAAGCAAGTAAATTGAGCAAAAGCGGAAAAAGAAACAGCAAGGAGAAAATACCCATAATAAAAGAACAAAGAAAGAAGAATGGAAAAACATATAAACCATCCTCCCTTCTTACACCATATAAGGACCTTCTTACAAAACTTTAAAAAGGAAGAAAACAATAGAAGGCAATAAGAAAAGAGAAAGAACAAAAGAAACCTTCATTTCAAGAACAAGGAAGATGAGGAACAGTAGATGAGAAACCTCATCTAAACACTATTATCTCTAAGCAGAATACAATTACATAATGCAAACGATAATAGTACAAAAATAGTAATAAAAGTACACCAAAACACTTAGCCACCTACCCTTTGTTGTTGCTTGCTGCCCCATTCCTTCCCGCCTAACCTGCATTGTCTGTTTGCTTACTCAGCTCATCTCGGACGTCCTCTGCTGAGCTTTTGAATCCCTTCAAAATTGAAAATGAGGTGGAGGAACGGATATTAAAACATTATTCCATCCGGGTACCTTTATTTAATCCAAGGTATCGGGTCCTAATCCCAACTTTTTTTAGTTTATATTCAACCAACACAAATCCCAGTCTTATGTCATTCCATATCGCAACTGTATTTAATTTCTTCTTTCATATCTGGTAAGACTATTATTTTCTTACATACATTCAGCATACATTTTGCATATACATTAGATATATATACAAAATATACACACATCATTTCCTAGACCCCAGTACTTTGCAAAACCAGTGTCCGTACACAAGACTCTGTCGCGGTCCACTGTGAGGTAACCCTACTGCACAGATGAGAGAAACGCAGCACCACCTCAACACATTCCTTTTGTCTGTACATAACCAAATATAAGTAACTTGAAGTCTACGCGTTTCAACCCCTTTATTTGGGTCTCATCAGGACGAGGGGGTTAGGAAAGACCTATACTACAATTATACAATATATACATCGGTTACTAACAACTGATCCTTGCATAATAATATAAAAAATAAATAGATAATTTCTAAGGAGGGTAGATTCCCTGCACATACACCGAAATGTGATTTAAAATCCAGTGAAAAATGCGAAAGGTGAACGCCAATCAACCTGCTTTCTCAGGTGTCTAAAAGGTGCCACCTTGCTGCTAAGGTATTCAAAACACAGGCAAAGGATCTCCTCTCGATCAAGCACCTAAAACCTAAAACAAGCATCCCATATATGTGTGTAAAAACACACAATGCATGCCACAAGACGCTAGTGCTAGCATAAGAGTTAAGAGAAAGCACACTGGAGAGGGCCTTTAATAGCCTGTATAGCCTATCTACGAGGGGCTATAAGGCTATTAGAACACTAGAGGACAGAATGTTCTAACAAAAAAAAACAAAGCCTTTTGGAAGCGTGAGGGGATTGGAATCCCCTCAGGCTCCC
The DNA here is from genome assembly GCF_964263255.1 of Lissotriton vulgaris. Taxonomy (NCBI): domain Eukaryota; kingdom Metazoa; phylum Chordata; class Amphibia; order Caudata; family Salamandridae; genus Lissotriton; species Lissotriton vulgaris. Next base: position 52,788,154 of record NC_141695.1, read on the forward strand.
TGAAGTCTTTGTTCACAGCCAGAGCTGTGAACAAAGAAACATTGGAATGTTGGAGCTCCGGGCTTATACCAGCCATTATAAGCCCAGAGCAATCCATTGTTTTCAATGGAGCTCCCAACATTCCAATGTTCTAATATTCAGTATCCCCTCGGGATTGTGTATCCCCTGGCTTCGGATGTCCTGCCTATTGGACAGCTGGGACGGGCCTCCAAGCAGCCCGCCCTCCTCAAAGGAGCAGAGGCGAGCCTCGGGTTTAGCAGACAAAGACAGCAGCTGGCACTAATGCACACATCTGTCGGCTTAGCGCATGCTGGGACAGTAAAAAAAGGTGTCAATAAAAACGTTTTCATTTGTTTACTCTGCCGTGACCTCTGACCATTTGAAGGGAAAGCCTCGAGATATTAACCTCATGTAAAACAAAAGAGAAAAAAATAAAGGGATATATTGAATACAAAACGAAACGAAAACATTGGAATGAAATTACCACGAGTTTAACATAATTAAAAGGGAGGTGAAAGTATCACATTAACGAAAAAAGCAATAGGAAATAATGCAAAAAATTAAAGAGGGAACAATGAATAATTTCAGGACTGCAAAAGTACGAGCATGACAGCAAAATGGAGAAAGAAAACATTTTGGTTTAAAAAAAAAAAATGTTCAAAGTCTTAAAGATGCTACATGGGCAGAAAGCGATAGCTTCTTAAACATGGATTTAAAACCATTTCTCCTCTGCCCCTAAACTGGTGACAGTGCCATTAGTAAAGTAAGAGGCAGGACAGTTTCTATGTGAACCTGGCCTCGGCGGTAAATTCCGTGCCGCTCGTGGAATTCGGGTCATTTCTCGTTCCGCGGAGAACGTGAAATTGACCAAAATTCTGCATTCCACTACTTCGCGAAATTTTTTGCTTGTTCGCGTTCTCAAAATGCGTGTTTGCGAAATATTTCCCCCAGAGCACACAAGCAGCAATTGCGAACAGTAAAAAAGTATTGCGAACAAGTAATTCCGCGATTTCGTGGAATTTCTTCATGTTCGCAGAGATTTTTTACCGTTTCGCGGAGATTTACATAACGCGATTACGCAAATTCCACCCACCCCTAATGTGAACCCTGTCTGCGTCTCAGATCAATATTAAGCAACATTATGGTCTATTAAATCAAACACAGGAGGCTTTTGTGCAGCTGGTATTTTGACTTCAATTATTTGAAATAAAATATATGCCTAAAATCACACAATTTAAGCAGGCAAGTCGTGATTTAGCCAGCCTTTCTGGTTTCACTTCGTGAAAATCAGTCACTAAATGGGTATGATTCTGTCTCTTTATTATGTTTTTACCTCCCTGTGCATTTTTCTGCAATTTGTATTTAACACAACATTAACTCTAAGGCATTGGGGTGGTTTATATAAGCAATATTTACATTACACATGGTCACATTTCTTTTGGCATGGGGAGGTTAAGGGATTTGCCCAGAATCTCACAATGTTGAGCAGATGTTGAGACTTGAACCTGGAAACCCTGTTCCAATGTCAACAGCTCTGGTCATAAATGTTAGGGTTAAGCAGAGATGAGCAGAAGGAGAGAACATTCGGTGCCTGCTGCCTGTGTCCTGGGTCATACTTAGATGCCAAGGTTTCAGATTGCTTATGTGTGGCATATTCATAATATCAGTGTAATTATGAGTGACATTCAACAACTATGAGTGTCACTTTTTTGCGAACAAAATGAAACAATGTAGACTAGGGAAACATATATAAATATCAGGAAATTACACCCATGGGCCATTTGAGCAACAAAAAACTCTAAAAAGATGTCAAAACTGCTTTAAAGTACCAGAAATGGAAGGGCATTAGTGACCTTGTAACTTGATTGTAGTTAAACAAATGTATGACCATGATATTAATATTGGTGATCTGAGAACAAGCAGAAGGAAAAAAGTCTTCTAAAAAATGCAAATATGAACTGTCGCATAAAGTACAAAAGCTTGATTGCTGATTTTAAATATGTGCGTTTGCCAGGTGCACACATGTGAAAGGCAGAGAGTTAGACCTGAGTGATGCCTATAGCGCAACATTAAGTTGTGCCTAGGCAGGTAAACTACTTTCCAAAAGTAGCCCTTATAATGTGTTACATTTTCAGCATGTACGACATTTCTTATCCAATATAAAGTTGCATTCTGGGACATATAGTTTAACTTTTTTTTGTACTGTTGACTAAAAAGCCAGACATTGCTGAAGATGTTTGAAATGACAGATTCAGTATTAAAGCCTTATTGCCCGCCGTAGCGGGCTATGCCAGCTATTAAAGGCCCGCTGCAGCGTTAAAGGCCCGAGCCGAAGGCGAGGGCCTTTAACAAGGGAGCGGGACTTTAATAGCTGCTACGAAGGGCTATAAGGCTATTAGAACATTCTGCCACTAGAGGGCAGAATGTTCTAACAAATAAAACAAATGCTTCTTGATGCTTGAGGGGAATTAAATCCCCTTGAGCTCTAGAGAGCCCTTTGAAAAACATTGGAATGTTGCTCTGCGGGCCTTTACCGGCCAGTAGAAGCAGGGAGCACTCCATTGTCTTCAATGGAGCTCCCAACATTCCAATGTTCTAATGATAAATAAAAGTTGCTTTAAAGACAAGAAGACATGTAATGTATTCCGTTATTTGAAACATGATGCTCTGCACGTTGTGTACTCATGACAGAGCCTATTTGTACATGTTGCTGACACCGTGCATTGTAGCTAAATCTGTGGTTCTTTAAAGCATGCGTATCCCTAATTCTGAGAAAGAATTCCCCCAGCATGTACTTATTGCTCGAGCATGGACCGTTATTACAGAATTATCTCCTGCTAGGTCTCCAAGTTATTAATTGGAGTACACCGTTCTCCCTTTTTGCACATATACCATCACAAGCCGGTTACTGCCCTAATACATAAGTGCTACTGCTTGCAACCCTTGCTACATCTGTGGCATCTCAGCCTTCTCGGGGATATAGAGGAATTCTGCTGTTGTGGGGCTACACATGCATACAGACTGTCCCTGAGTTCTACTGACCGCTTTAGTCAGGGGGAGCCAGGCCGCAGGAGACCCTGTCCTCCACAGTGGAGGTTCTCCCCACTCAGAGGTGAGCACGGGTTCCTCTAGACCATCGAATGGCACCGGACTACGTTAAAGGATCATGCACTCTGCCCCGGCAGCACCTACTCTGACAAAATGAGGGGGTGCTACATCACACCAATGATTTGAAAGCAGATGCTCCATGCACTGTGTCCCCTCCCAAGGTTCACCTGTCACTTGGGCCTTCTTCTTCTGGGTTCCCCCTGAGGCCTCCGCAGTGGATTGGGCACCCCTCTGACCAAAATCATATTAGGAAGCCTTATCTTTTTATGCACCCATATTTAGTAATCACAATCTTCAGGAGGTTTTGGGAAATTTCTGTATGGGAAAGTGTATTAGGGCAGGCAATAAACAGATTGACTGTTATTTTCTATCCCTCAGGACTTCGGTCCTTTGACGAGGTGAAAAAGGAATATACTCTCGATTTGAGAGATTTTTTAAAGTTTCTCGGGATCAGAGATTTTCTCCTATGAAAAGGAGCTGGACGGGCCAAGTTTGAGAGATTCAAAACCATTGAAAGAATAGTAAAAGCTAAAGTAAGTTCTATCGGGGAGATCTATGGCCTTATTAATCCCTATTGCCTGATGATTTGAATAAATGTTTTCAAAGATAGCAGTTTAAAGTGCAGGTTTCAGCTGAGACTTTTAGGTATGTGTATGAGATTTCACAATCTATTTTAATATCCGCTAGTTTACAAGCACAGTTTTATAAGACCTGTTTTTTCCTGTATTATACGCCCAACAAGATAGCAAAAGGAAAAGGAACATTATGCCTATGTTGTGCTCTCTATAATGCAGATATCATTCACATCTTTGTGTCATGTAATGTTTTACAAAATGTAATTAAGGATATATACACATTTTTTTCAGAGGTTTTAAAAACTGAAAGATTATTGTCAAATGATGTCATTTTGTTAGGGATTTCTATGGCGGTTTTAAGGCTGTGTATTGCCTCTGCCTGGCTGGACTCTAGATCACTCGTATTTCAGCAATGGTTAGCCAGGTTATTAGCAATGTATAGTCTGGAATCAGCCATATTTTCGTGGAAAGGGAATCGCTTATGCCAAAAAGGACTGACAATTTGGGATCCCCTGTGTATATACAGTCAAGGTTAAAGTAGGGTATGATAGAACGTATGTTTGTATTCTACCTTGTGGTTTTTGGGCAAAAAATTGCTGTTATTTTGTTAAAGTGTGTTTGCACATGTCACGTTAAATGGTCGCAACAACACATAGGCTGTGTTTTAATGGGTTGAATTATATTGATATTTTCTCTGGAGGATATTTTTCTTACTGATGTAATGCACTACACTTGATCAACTATGTTTGATGTGTTGAAGTTTTACCTGTCTGAGGCGGGGTGGTGGGCGGGGGGACTAGTTTTGATGTAAAAATAAAACGAATGAAAAACTATTTTAAAAAAAAGGAAGTCTTGCCCGAATGAATAGGTAACTTTATGAAAGAAACAGGAAATCGTACCTTCATATCAGAGGAAAATATGTGAACTACAAAAGGAATTACATTACCGACTCAGGAGGCGTACACAGATCCCCTTGATTATTCGAAGGTTGCTTTTCTACCAAACCAGACTCTATCGACCGCGGCTGCGGCGCACATTGAGGTCTTCCCATTACCTTAATCTACACTGACTTGGCTTCCCCAACTACGTCAGATGAAAGCGCCAGTATTTTGAAATATATATTGTGTTTTCCACATGGATACCACTAACTAAAAAAAAGCAGTCGAGCCATTTCTTTAAAGAGCACCATCTACTATACATCTTTATTGTTCGTTACTAGAACACGGTAAGGACGTATATTTCCAGGGGTTCTGCCAGCCCGCCTCCCGCCGCCTGACTCCTCTTGCCATCCCGGGGTCTGGCCGTCGAGCGGAGCGGTGGTGGACCACAAGCCCCACAATCCTTAGCGGCAATTACCGCGAGACTAGCGTGACAGGAGGCGCTTAAATCAAGCATCACCCCCGTCTCGGGGGACGCGAGCCGGACGCCCGGACGAAGCCCGGACAAAGGGCGGACAGTCTAAGACAGTCCAAGACTGGCCATGACTGGACTGGACCAAGACTCTTGACATCCCTCAATTGTGAGGTATTTACTCGTTGCTGTAGACTCTAGGGCTTTATTACTGTTTGCTCACTGTGAAAGGTGGAATACTAAGGTTATTGCAAGTGGGACACTAGGTTTGCATATATTTGCACACTGCATTTAGCCCTTGGTCATGTCCAAACAAAAATCACTTATCGCTCCTTCCAACACCATGGACAATTATTTAGTCCAGGTAGTGGCAAAAAATAAATAATGAGCGAAGGTCTTCTCTGGGACTTAGTACCTCACCAATAGTTACCCAAATGGAGACCTTAATGGGGGACTCATTGGATCTGAATGCAACAAATGACATTGTAATTACTTCCGAACCAAATGCGGATAGACCTCTGCTCAATGTTTCTACAAATTCAAACCCAGACATAATAGTGGAGGATGACCTAGTTGACCTGCACCAAGATTTAGAACCAGTAGAGGAAGATTTCCCCCAACCAGCACCTGTCCCTGTGCCGAGAGTAGCAAAAGGGGCCATCAAGATTCAGTCTTAACGAGGGGGGCTCCGTTCAAGCAAGAAAAGGCCAGCATCTCCCCCGAATAAAAGTGCTACAGAAGATACAGGGAGAGATGATAATGGCGGTATGGGGTGGGACGAGGCCAATATTAAAAAACTTATGGGTATGTTGGATTCAAAATTAAGTCGCATAATTAAACCTTTGCTATCTAAGATTGATCATCTCACAGATAAAGTTAAAAAACTGGAGAGCCTCCTGAAAAGCACTAATGATAATGTGGGAGACATACCCAATCAGGTTGTAAGTAAGATTGAGCAGAAACAAACCAGGGAAAAATCACCAGGGGAAGGAGTAGAGACAACAGCTCTAACCTATTCCCTCTGATGGTCCTATGACAGAGGCACCATTGATTGTTGAACCTGGTTTGGGATTAGAAGAAGGTCCAGTGGAGCTAATATTAGAAGCCTCCCCTCTGATACTGGTTCTTGCCAATGTCCCAACCTTGAAAATAGGTCAGATTGAATCTCCTCAATCATTATTAAATAAAGCTCTGCTCTGGTTGAGTAACAACATGCGCATTTCTCCCTGGGGTAAACAAAAGCTGTCAGAAGTTCTGTTAACAGCAAGAAGAGTGAAATGGATATGTAGTAGATCCTAAGAAATTCGAGGGCGACTGTGTGGTATTGAATTTCAAAGGCCCTGAAGTTCTACCTGAAATCCTACCTAACTTATTCCCTCCCCAACGTAGAACAGCAGAAATAATTCCACTCACGCTGGACTTCTTCTATAGTAGAAGAGGACTGGTAGCAAACCCAAGTGTGCTAAGGACCAAGTGGGCAGTTGTGGGTAGCAGAAAGGCAAGGGGTGGCCAAATTTGTGACTGGGGGCTAACCATGGAAAATAGATTTTCTGCCCTGTCTAATTTAAATGAGTGTGATTGACTCAAAGGAACAACGAATGAGCTAGGAAACATGCAGGAGACGTCAACATACCCAATTGCTCTCAATATGGTGTGCACACAAACTAACAAACAAGCAGGAAGATGTAGGGAATCCCTAGATCTTAATTTAAGGGGGGTGGTAAATGTCTTACAGGACAGAAATAGTAACCCTAAACATGTAAGGATCGGCAGTCAGTCTGCTAAACAAGAACTATTTGTTCCAACAGATACATCCGTAGTAACTTCTGAAGCTAGATTATCCCCAACACCTGAACCTGCAGATAATGATATAGGGCCAGGCCCGGCAGGGCCAAATTTGGATAAATCTATCTTGACTTTCATGTCATGGAATATTGCGGGTATAGCAAATAAAATGGTAACCCCAGAATGGTGCAATTTTATTGATCTTCTTGATATCATTATGTTACAAGAAACGTGGTCATTTAGGGCCAGATGTAGGTAAATTAGATTTACCGATTTTTAATTACCGAATTTTACCGATTCGGTAAATAAAAATCGGTAAATCTAAAGTGTGGATATGTAGGTATATCCAGATGTTGAAATACCGAATCTTAAACAATCGGTATTTACAGAATCGGTAATGCCCATTCATTCCTATGGGCTTCAAAGCCCATAGGAATGAATGGGCATTACCGAATCGGTATTTACAGAATCGGTAAATACCGATTCACACAAGGGTGCAGGGGGTGTCACTTTGACACCCTCTGGCACCCCCAAAACAGGCACGGGTGCCATGTGGCAGGCAGACCTGCCCTAAGGGCAAGGGCAAAAAACATCCACCAAAACAGGGCTGGTATGATGAAAGTTGTAGATTGGCACGTCAAAATTTGAGTAGCAAACTAAGAAAGGGTAATACTGATGTAGTTAGGAAAGCGAGGTACCTATATAGACTAACCCAAAAACAAGCCAAGAGACGGTGGGATGAAGAACGCTGGTGTGAGTTGAAGCATGCTTGCGCAGCTAAAGATTCTAAGCTATTTTGGTCCACGGTAAAATGGGATAGGGGTGGGATAGCTGCCCAACCACAAAATCATGTTGCAAACAATAAATGGATCGAGTTTTTCAAGCCACAATATGCCCGCAGCCCAACACAAGTTACTGATATTCCCCCCCAACTGTTTATTTTACACACTTAGGGGTCGATTAGGATCGCGGACGGACTTGCGTCCGTCCGCGACCCCAGAGCAGGAGGGAACCTCCGCATGGCATGCGGAGTTCCCTCCTGTGCAATTAGGATGTGACCGCCACCCTGGCGGTCACATCCTCTATTTTAACCTCTATTTATCCTCTTTTTTAACATTGCGGCGGGTGCAGCTTCAAGCTGCACCCGCGGCAATGTTAAAAATGCACGCATTGCATTTGCATGCAGAAAGAGGCAGGTACCCCCCATGTGCACCCCCCACCCCCCCTTCACCTAGGGGGCCCGCAACGGGCCCCCGCAGTAAGCATGGGCGAATTTTGCGAATCTCGCGTTCGCGAATTTTGCGGATTTGCGAATTCGCAATCCGCAAAATCCGCGAATTCTCGCGAATTTGCGGATTTTTTTTTTTTGTGTTTGCGCGGGTTTCTGCCAGTTCGCGAGGGTTTTGTACAATGTCGCAAATTGCGAACTTACCTGTCGGGTCGCAAGTTTCGCGAACTTGTTGTTTCTACGTGTCCAGCCTGTTTGGGACACTCTTCTTCATCACTGCCACTCTCTGTCACCACTGCCACTCTCTGTCTCCTCATGCCACCCTCTGGCCCACCCATGCCACCCTCTGTTTCATCACAGCACCCTCTGGTTGTCCAGTCAGTGTACATTATTGTGGCAACGCAAGCACACCTTCCCTGCCTCAAGTGACCTGAATTAATTTGGGGCTGATTAATGTGTCACAGAATATTTTTTTAGCTGGCACTTGCTTCCTTAGTGCTTCCTGATTAGTGATCTTTTGCACTTGCTAAGTGCTTTCATTGTTGCAAAATTAGTTACAACACCTGCCCTGCCCCAACTGACAATAATGAATTAGGGGCTGATTAATGGATTTGAACTTCCAGCCTGGCTCCTGCTTGTCTCCCTTAGCTGTAATTCAGGACCTTTGTGGCATATGTGTAACTATTCTGAGGTTCAGAGCAGGGTCACATAATAGTTTCAACTGGCAACTGAACTCTGGAGGGGCCCCTCAGGAAGCACTACAGGAAATGGCTATTAATGATGAGCCTGAACTTTTGAACCTGGTAAGTAGTTTCAGTTTTGATAAGATCGTATTTCTGCAATTTTGCACTTATTCGCGGGGCGCGAACTCACGCGAACAGTGCGAACAGTGCGAGCAAAATCCGCTGCTCGCGGATTTGCGGATTTTGCGGGAGATTCGCAAATCTCGCGGATTGCGAATTTACCGAAAATCCGCAAAATCCGCGAGCGAAACGGATTTTCCGCCCATGCTTACCCCGCAGTGAAGTTCCGTATGCTTTTCCACGGCGGAAAACCCGCAGCGGAAAAGCATAATTTACTGGCCATCCTAATATGGTGGACGGTGTCTGGAAGACACCGTCACATTATTAGAGCTTTTCCGCCGCGGTTGTAATCCGACCGCGGCAGAAAAGCTGCGGACGGAAACCAGGACCCACCAGCCATCTTAATGTGGCGGTGGGTCTTTGGTCAGTCCGCTGCAGTTTTTCCGCATCCTCGGGGCCGGCGGTGGCTTCCGCCGGCCCCGAGGATGCGGAAAAACCGCAATCATAATGACCCCCAAAGTGTTTAACGAAAATGATGTTAGTATTGCTTTGGATTGTGTAACGGGGGGAAGAGCTCCGGGTATGGACGGTATTCCCCAGAGCAGGAGGGAACCTCCGCATAGCATGCGGAGTTCCCTCCTGTGCAATTAGGATGTGACCGCCACCCTGGTGGTCACATCCTTTATTTTTAACATTGCGGCGGGTGCAGCTTCAAGCTGCACCCGCGGCAATGTTAAAAATGCACGCATTGCATTTGCATGCAGAAAGAGGCAGGTACCCCCCATGTGCACCCCCCACCCCCCCTTCACCTAGGGGGCCCGCAACGGGCCCCCGCAGTGAAGTTCCGTATGCTTTTCCACGGCAGAAAACCCGCCGCAGAAAAGCATAATTTACTGGCCATCCTAATATGGTGGACGGTGTCTGGAAGACACCGTCACCATATTAGAGCTTTTCCGCCGCGGTTGTAATCCGACCGCGGCGGAAACGCTGCGGACGGAAACCAGGACCCACCAGCCATCCTAATGTGGCGGTGGGTCTTTGGTCAGTCCGCTGCGTTTTTTCCGCATCCTCGGGGCCGGCGTTGGCTTCCGCCGGCCCCGAGGATGCGGAAAACCGCAATCATAATGACCCCCAAAGTGTTTAACGAAAATGATGTTAGTATCGCTTTGGATTGTGTAACGGGGGGAAGACCTCCGGGTATGGACGGTATTCCGGCAATGTGTTCTTAACAGACCGGAATTCATGGTGTATATATTTTTCTTGGTTGGCGAATGCAGTGGCCATGGGAGGAGAAGTCCCTCCCTCCTGGAAGGGAGCTGAAATTATCCCCGTATTTAAAAAAGGTTGACAAATCCCTTCCAAAACATTATAGACCCATCAGCCTGATAGATACAGCACAGAAGCTGATGGGTCGATTAGTGCAGAATAAACTGCAAACATGGATTGAGGAAAATAACATCCTGTCGCCATACCAAGCGGGGTTCCGCCCCCTGACTAGCTCCATAGATCAGGTTTTTTATTTCATTGTTATCTACTGGAGAAACGTAACCCTGAAAAACGGCACTCTATACGCCGTATTTGTGGACCTAAAAGCAGCCTTTGACCTAGTGCCAAGAGAAAAGCTGTGGAGAACTTTGGCTGAGGTAGGTTTAAGTCCAGAACTTCTTACTCGTCTTGTGCGCCTGCATGAAAATAATTACGCCAAAATTAGGTGGGGAGCACAGGGAGAAGTGACTGAGCCATTTCCAGTAGATCGGGGGGTGCGGCAAGGGTGTGTCCTGGCCCCAACACTATTTTCCATTTATAAAAATGGCATTGTGGACTATTTGAAAAAATCGCCAAGTGATGCCCCAATCATAGCAGGCTTACATGTCCCCGTCCTTATGTTTGCGGACGACACGCCTATACTTTCACGCACACCAAGCGGTCTCCAAAAGGCTGTTAATGCATTTGGCGAATTCTGTGATAGCCGGGGCCTTGAACTGAACACAACTAAGACAAAATGTATGTGTTTGAACCGACAGTCCACATTTAAAGGTGTATATACATATAAGGGTACTCCTCTTGAGGAAGTAGAGGCTTTTTCCTATTTAGGAATAATCCTACAAGGCAATATGAAATGGAAATCACACATTAATACCGCAGTACTAAAGTTTAGCCAGCTTGCAGGCGCAGTTGCACTGAAACATAAAGCCTCGCTGACAAAACCTATAAACTGCGCCCTAGAAATTTACAACATGAAAGTTTTGAGCCCGATTGCGGCCATTGTTGTATTGGAGGCGCCTGATGGTGACCCCTGAGTAGGCCCACTATGCCGCAGCATTATCAGATGTTGTTAAGTTTGACCGCTTCCATTGTATCGTATGGCTGAAAGATCTGCGGGGCCTACTGGTAAAGCTAAAACGGGATCATCTTTGGGGTAACAGGGATGTGGCTTGTTTTCCGACAAAAGCAAAACTGAAAGAAATATACTGGGAGATGGTGTATTCCACAATTTATTGTACTGGGAAGATAGCCAAACTGTCAGCCCGCTTTCTGGACATTAAAATGGTTCCATTCTGTTAAGCCTATTGGGACATAATTGAAAGCCCACGTGACAGGAAGCTATACTTTCAATTTTGAGTTGGAACACTCCCAGTAAATGCTTTTAAGAAACATTGGATTCCACCGCGGGATGAGCACTGTTATTTTTGTAAAGACCAAACAGAGCATATTTCCCATTTGTTGTTTTGTTGCCCCTTATATGTTAACCCTCGCCGAAAATGGCTATGTCCAGTCTGTCTAAATATTGGCACTCGCAGCCAATTGACTGCACTTAGAATATTAGAATCAGATTGTTCTCCGCCCCTTGCGATTGCTGTAGCAACATTTCTTGGATGGGCATGGGTGATACGCACTCGCACTTTGTTAGCTAATGTGATATAATGAAATATGATTATCATGTCCACATTGTTTTAAAAATTTTATGAATTAAGCAAGTATTTTTATCTGTAAAGTGTTTTCAACTGTCAATAGTTTAATAAGTATTTTACTGTGATTATTTTTAGACGTAGTATTTATTTGTATAGTGATTAGGGAGGTGATGCTTTTATGACAAAATGTCGAATAAAGCTTTGAAATTGTTAATTGTTGAATTACATTACAGAAAGTTGCCAGGCTCTGAAGCTGTGAAAATCACGTACCTGGGGCCGGGTTGCAGTACTAAGGCACCAGACCACCACTCCGGCGGCAGCCACGAGTAAGCTGGATGTCTGTATGGGTGATCATTATGCTGCTGGGTCCTGTCCAGCTCTAGAGGTACAATAGGGTGGGAGTTGCAGCACTGGCAGCAGGCTACCAGCAGCAATGGCAGTCTTCCAAAGTTAAACTATGCTGCGCCTGCGGCCTACAGGTGTGGGCCTCACACAGTGTGTCCTGCAAGGCTTTCTCTGGAACCAGCAATTGAGCAATGGCGCTCGTAACATCCTGAGTTATTTAGAGGTGCTGCACCAGAGTGTTGGGTGAATATCATGTTACACTTTACAGGCAGCTGAATGAGTTGACTCGGACCCAAAGCCTATCACAAGCAGAGCAGATGCGCTGCTGCCAGCTAAGAGGCTTTACCCTGTCAATGTGGGTTAATTTGCAGCGTTCAGCTCCGGCTTGCTAAGGAGGCACTATAAATGCATGACTGCATTTCAGTGTGGAGATGCGGACCGCCACGTTGACATGCGTTAGTCTAATGCCTGATGCGTGGTACTTGGCTGGCTATTCACATGACTGCAATTTACTTAGCTGTTGGTCTTTGTGTATTCCTCCCAGTTAGATGAAAGGGCATTAGGTGTTAGCAGACTTGGCCACCCTGCCAGGATCAATCAATCAATCAATCAAACATTTGTAGTGCGTACTACTCACCCATGAGGGTCTCAAGGCGCTAAGGGGGGAAGAGGAGGGGGGAGTGCTGCTACTGCTCGAACATACAGATCTTGAGAAGTCTTCTGAAGGTCAGCAGGTCCTGGGTCTGTCACAGGTGGATTGGGAGGGTGTTCCATGTCTTGGCCGCGAGGTGGGAGAATGGTCTGCCGCTGGTGGTTGTTCGGTGGATGCGTTGAACGGTGGCGAGGTCAGTGGAGCAAAGCTGATGGTTCCAATGTAGAAGGTGAGTCGTATGTTGAGGTATGCAGGTCCGGCGTTGTGGAGTGCTTTGTGAGCGTAGGTGAGGAGCTTGAAGGTGATCCTTTTGTTGACGAGGAGCCATTGTAGGTCCTTCAGGTGGGCAGTGATGTAGCTGTGGCGGGGTATGTCGAGGATGTGGCATGCGGAGGTGTTCTGTATGCATTGAAGTCTTTTCAGAAGTTTGGCTGTGGATCCCGCATAGAGGGCATTGCCGTAGTGCAGCCTGCTGCTAACGAGGGCCTGGGTGACCATCCTTCTGGTTCCAGTGGGGATCCATCGGTAGATATTGCGAAGCATGCAGAGGGTGTTGAAGCAGTAGGAGGAGACAGCGTTGACTTGCTGGGTCATAGATAGTGATGAGTCCAGGATGAAACCCAAGTTGCGTGCATGGTCGGTGGATGTCGGTGCATCTCCCAGTGTTGCCGGCCGCCAGGAGTTGTCCCCGGCTGATGGGTTGGAGCAGAGAATGAGGACCTCCGTCTTGTCTGAGTTCAGTTTCAGGCAGCTGTTCTTCATCCATTCGGCGACTGTCTTCATGGAGGTTGGTTTAGGTGGTGATGGGGTCCTTGGTGAAGAAGAGGATCAGCTGGGTGTTGTCTGCCTATGAGACGATGTTGAGGTTGCGTGATCAGATGATGTTGGAGAGCGGTGCCATGTAGATGTTAAAAAGGGTCGGGTTGAGGGATGATCCTTGGGGTACGCCGCAGGTGGTCATGGTGGCCTCGGATCGGTATGGGGGGTGGCGGACTCTCTGGGTTCTGCCGGTGAGGAAGGAGGTGGTCCAGTCCAGGGCTTTGTTGTGGATCCCGCGTCAAGGAGGCGGTGCATAGGGTGTGGTGGCAGGCGGTGCCCAAGGAGGTCGAGAGTTCCAGGAGGATGAGGGCCACAATTTTGTCATTGTCCAGCAGGGTCTTGATGTCGTCGATGGCTGGATGCCAAGCTGTTCCCTGCCCACCTACAGTTCAAAGGGCTGTCTCCCGAACACACAGTAAGGAACCAGGCAGTGGCCTTTTTTTACCCCAGACATCTTGGAGCCTTGGTAGCCTAAGGGAAGGAAATTCCAGAACCAAATATGGGGGTAGCATGGGAAATCCCCCCACTTCAAAGGCTGCCACAAGGCATGAATATTGTACCCCAGAACACCTCTTCAGTACATTTCTGAACTTGTGGACCACTTCAGAATGACGTCCTTGCACCCTAGAGGACCACCCTGCTGCTTGAGGCCTGCCTTGGTTCCCGGAGGTTTGCCCTGCACTGGTGCTACCAAAGGACTGCCCTACTGTTGGAGGAATGCCTTGCTCCCCAGAGGACTTTCCTGCTGCCTGAGGCCTTTCCCAATGCTTGAAGGAGATCTGGACCTTCTTCATGAATGCAGGACCACCAGACATTAATCCAAGGAATAGTTGGCTTGCCTTCTGTGTGAGTTTTAGGTGCATAACGACCTCCAGAGATCTTGAAATCTACACCTCATCTTTGCTTAAGTGAGTGTTAATTCCGCTCCCCACCGAATGGTTCCTCCTAGGCCTTGCACTCTTGGAAGTGGTGTTAAAGGTCCTGCACCTGCCTAGCCCTAAAATGTGGGACTTTGAAAAAGTTTCACCAAAAGTACTAGAAGAACTGACAGAAGACAAGGAGCTACCTGACAGTTGATCTGCCCAAGGAGAATTGGCAATTGGTCTGCCTTTGCAGTAGCTCCTGCTACATTATTCCACACAGGAGCACATCTTGTTCACCAGGGACTCTCAGTGACAGTGTCTGTCCTCATGGCGCCCTCTTCTGCTACATATTGTAGCTCTGTCACACTGGAGGTTTCTGGGTTACAAAACTTTGTCCAAGTCCGAAGGATACATTTGTTACCATGCTTGATCGTGACGAGCTCCCCATTGATGACGACAAACTTCTCACCCTAAACATCCTGCTTCTTCTGCTCATAGTGTTTTCCGGACATTGTCAATGGCTTCACCGAGACTTCGTCCAGCGCTCTCTGGAAATGATAACTCCTCTTTGGATGCAGCCTTCTTCCTTGCCCAGGTGTACGCTACAATCTACTGGACTTTTTCTTCAAAATGTAATCTCAGTGCAAAGTTCAGCCAAGACCAGGCCCGATCCACCTTGCAAATCTGATTTGTGCTCCATCATGCTCGATCTTAACTTTTGACTTTGTCCCGGTCTCACACAACCAGATACATGCGGTTGGTATTTTGGTCTTTTAGGTGCTAGATTTCACTGAAAACTTAAAAAGAATCTGGTTGTACTGATAGGATTTCATTTTGTTTTGGTGTTATTTTATTTATTAAAATGTATCTTATTTTTCAAAATTGGGTTGGGATTTTTCTTGTGCTGTGTTTTCACCCACTTTATTACTGTTCGTTGCATAAAAACTTTACACAGTGACTTTAAGCCTAAAAGCTTTTGTGCCAAACTACCAGACGGTGATGCACAGTTTAATTCAGTGACTTTTGTGGCTCATGCTGACAAGGATTCTGGTTGTTGCTTGAGTAGCATTTCATCCCACTCAAACAATTACCCTATTTCTTACAGGTCAGTAACTCAGTATTTTAAAACGATATTCTACTGCTACTTCCAGAGAACCAGGGCGATGACCAGTCCATATTCTTACAATAAAATATGTTCTTCATTACAGCTCGAAGCCAACATGCCTCTTGCATACTGTTATAAATGGGTTTTCTGGTTGGCAGGGATATGCACCCTTTCCAAGCAGGAAGCACTGAGCCATTAAGGGTAAGGGTAGTACACACTTAAAGTTTTCCCCTGCTCACCCTCAGGTAGCTTGGCACAGAGCAGTCAGGCTAAACTAAAGAGGCAAAGTGTAAATTATTTTGTGCACACACATAGTGAAAACATCACAAAAGTCCTCCACACTACTTTAGATGAATAGCCATTATTTATCTGAGTAAAACAAGGCCAAAACAACAAACATCCAACATTCAAAAGTCAAGATATGACTTTTTCAAGATTAACTCAAAATGCAGTGGTTAGACGTCATCACCTCCTTGTAAGCCTTCCTTGCCACCTGAGTTACACAGTGAGCTTCAGCCTCACAACTGAACCCTCTAAGCAATTTTAAGCTTCAATCACGCATCTCTCCCCAACATGGATGCGCACCTTCACCCTTGACCCAGTAGAAGAGGAGACACGATCCACCCCACTTCCTGTTTTTTATGTTCTGGGCTGCAGACTCTCCGAGCGCAATTTGCAGGTAAGTGGGATGAGGTTTTGCCTTAGCCCTAACGACCGGGGTGGAGGCCTGCCAAGCGGGCTCTTGTTATATGCCTGTTTTTCCTCATTCTGCAGGGTTTTTTGGCGAGGTGAGGCAGAGGGAGCTCCTCATGGAGGTTGGAAGCCCTGCTTCAGCGGGCTCATTCTGGCGTGTGGGGGCGTGCATACGGGTGCTGGTTGTAGCTCTGCCCCTACGCCTGCCCCTCTTTTTTTCATGGAAAGTCCTGACAATCCGTGGGGCCTTGAGGGTCGGCCCCCTGAGGCGGGTTGATTGTTGACTTTGATGTAGACAGCGAAAGGTCAATCTGAAAGCAGTGGGTCCTGAGAATTGGCCAGGGAGGGTTACTTGATTTTCTTTGACTCTCCACCCCAGAGTTTTTCAGCAGGTGATCAGGATCTTCTCGAGAAAGGGGCCATGTCCTGTTTTGGACTGTCAAAGGGGTTAAGGGGTCTACTCCATTCTTTTTCTGGTAATAAAGTTTTGGAGGACTTCTATCCTGTGCTGGATTTGAAAAGGGGAACTTGTTTGTCCCTCATGGTAAGTTTAGAATGCTGTCTTAGCAGGAAATTCTTTCCTTACTGGTTCAGGGGGATGTGGTAGCTTCCTTAGATCTGCTCGATGCCCACCTCCACATGTCCATTCATCCTGCATCCTAGCGGTTCCTCAGTTTTTGTGTGGGACCCAAACATTTGCAATTCCAGGTACTGCCATTTGGTTTGTCTTAAGCCTTGAGGGTCTTCACAAAGGTCCTGGCTCCCTTGGTTGGACTCATCCATAGGGAGAGAATTTGGGTATTCCTGTGCCTTGATGACTGGCTGATTTCTGCCTCTTCTTTTCAAGGGACTCTTCACGTCCAGAGGGTCTGTGAGATTCCTGACCAACCACAAAGAGTTGCATCTGGTTCCCACCTCCGAGTTAGTGTTTATTGCTGGTCACCTGGACATGGTCAAGGGACTGTTGTTCTTGCTGGTTGTGAGGAGGGCAATCTTGAGGATGGACCTGGGTTGCCTGCTGGTCTTGCAATCTGCCCTGGTGCATCAGTGGTTGAGGTTGCAGGGCTTGATGTTGGCGGCAATAAATGTACTTCAATGGGCTCATTTGCATTTGTACCCATTGGTAAACCAACTAGTGTCCCATTAGTCCCATTGTTTCACTGCTGACGATCTGCCAGTGGTAGTGTCCCCTCAGATTCATATCACCCTGGGTTGGTAGAGCCCAATCCGACCAGGTGATGACGACAGATGCCAGCCGGTTGGGCTGGGGGCCGACGTTGGATTCCTGGTCTGTGCAGGGTCTCTGGGATCGCCTACAGGCTGGTTGCTCGTCCAACTTCTGGGAGCTGAAGACGGTTCAGATGGCTTGTCTGGAGTTTGCATCGGCCATTCGGGGGCATCATGTTCTGGTCCGGACATACAATCAGGTGGTGATGGGCAACCTCAATCCCCAGTGGGGCTATGGAGTTCTGTCCCTGTGGCTCCTGGCTCAGGAGATTCTGACCTGGGAGGAAGCCACTGTGTTGTCTCTGCTGGTGGTGTATCTCCAAGGGAGACAGAATTATGCGGCAGATCAACTGAGCAGGGATTTTCCAGATGTGTTTGATTTCAATGTCGGGTAGGTGTTCCATGTGTTGGAAACGAAGTTTAAGTGCCCGACAGTGGAATTGCTTGCGGCCAAGGACAATGCTAAGCTGCCTTGCTTCTGCATAATTATTCCCTGTCCGGAGGCATGGAGGGTGGATGCAATGTCATTCAGGTGCTTTACCATTTCTTCCCATCCCTTTAATTGCCCGGGTTCTGTGCAAGATTTGCCTGGACAAGGCATTTTTTTTCTGTTGATTGTGTTGGGCTGGGCTTACCGCCCATGGAATCCTCTTCTGAGGGAGCTGGCCGTTCAGGAGCATTGGGCAATTCCCAATCTTCCTTATCCTCCGTGTGCCATTGTGTCCATTGATTGAATTGGAGAGTTGGGGCCGTTTTTGGGTTCTCCTCCTATTTTGCGTGTCTTGCCACATCATATTGTCCGTTGCTCCGATTCTAAGTTCTTTCCCAACGTCCCCTCAGTTGGCAACCGCTCAAGACATATTGTTCTGTCGACTTTCTCCACAATTCCTGGCCCGGTAAGATCGGGTCATAAGCCTACTCTTTCCACCCTGAGTTAATGGATTAAGCTGAAAATCCTTTAGGCCTATGGTTCCCAGAGTTCTGAGGTGTCGGCTCGGATCCAGGGTTGGTCTACACAGGGTATTTCTGTATCCTGGGCCTCTTTCAAGGGGGTATTTATTATGGATATATGTAGGGCTTCTACGTGGGCCTCTCCACACATATTCACGGACTACTATTATGTGGTGTTGGGTGATCCTGCTGCTGGGGATTTTGCTGAGGCTGTTCTATAGGCTGGCTTTGCTCTGCACTTGATTGGAAGCCTTTCTGTTGGGTGTCTGTTTCGTTTTCCGCCTCTGTTTTGATGTTTGGGTTAAAAACTTGATGTTTACCTCATCCTTTGGTATGTGGTTTCTTGTTGGTGACCATGAAGCTGCTTGGCTTTTGTATATGCTCACTGTGTAAATCAGCTGGTGGGGAAGTCCTACGAGTAGATAATGCCCCAGTTTCTTACCAGTAATCATTATTACTCTTAGCATAGTCTTTCTCGCCACATGAGTTCCCATCCTTCCCTCCATGTTTGACTATCAGCTTCATGTAGTTTCTTGCTGGGCATGGTAGTTGTACAGGAAATGGGGTGGGCCGTGCCTCCTCTTGTACTGGGTCAAGGGTGAAGATGGTCATCCATGTTGTGGAGGAATGGGAGGATTGGAACGTAATATTACTTGGAGGGTTCTGCTGTGGAGCTGAAGCTCACTGTGTAACTCATGTTGCAAGAAAGATTATACTCTGATTATTGAAGATTACCGGTAAGTAGCCGGGGCAACAACTCCAACTGAGGCTATCAAGTCGCTCTTGACTGGTGTAAATCCAAACGTTCTCTCTGTCTGCGATAGAGCGCGGGCCAGAGACCGGGGTCACGCAGACCAGCTGACGGTACCTTGCATACATCAACGCTTGGAGACGAGGCGCTGTTCAATGGAAGAGGATGCATCGTTGGTGCAGTTGATGTGTCGGTTCTGGGGGAAGTGCAAGGTTGTTGTGGTGTTGGTACTCGGGACAATGGATTGGGCAAAGTAGGTGATGCGCCAGTTGCTGGTGAGAGGCTTTGGTTGCAGCATCAGTAATGTGTCAATGTCAAGCGCACAGTGAGTCAAGTCCATGTTGTCGTACTTGAACCGCTGGGCTGAAAGCAATGCATCAGTCAACAGCCATGCAGGGCCAGGAATGCATTGGAGTCGGGGCGGTGCACCACGGATTAAAGTTATTGTTAGATATGGGGGTCTCCAGTTGACATAGGTAGGTTCCTTTGTCCAAGTAGAGACCCTTCTTCCCATTATTGGTAAGGGAGCTACATAGCTTGGCACAAGCAGTCAGGCTTATCTCAGAGGCAGTGTGTAAAGCATTGGCACATAACCAACAGTAATACAGTGAAAAACGCTACAAAAGGACACCACACCAGTTTAGAAAAATATCCAATATTTTTATATATTCACAAAAAGACCAAAAATGATAAGAATCCAACATACATTCCTAAAATATATACTTTGCAAAATATCCTTAAAATTGTAGAAATACTTCAAAAACAAGGTCCTAACTATAACTACCGCCAGTAGTTTCTCAAGAATGCACCACTCCATACCATCCTCACTGTTTCCGTTGTCTATAAAATGTCTTGTCCGTTTAGTGGCATCACATTTGCACCTGCTGGTACTCCATTGTTTGTGAGTTGGGTACGTGCACATCGGGTCATCATCCCAATTTAATGAGATTTCGGGGGCACTTTATCACATACACCAATTTTTTTGTGTTACAATTAGTGAGATTCTTAAGTCTTCATCAAGTTGTCGGACCCAGATCTAATTCTTTTGTTCTCCTAATGAAAGGACGTAGGCTGCGCTTACCAAAAGGTGAGGGTCCTACTAGAGACAGTAGGTTCCATAGTGTGTGTTATGTTTCATAGGATACACCAATATAGGTCTGGGTATCCTAACTTTTCACCTACATTTGCCATACAATTACACTACATAAAAGGTTTTTGGTATTGGCCTTTTACCTAGTTAAGTGCTGCTTAAATGTTGTGTGGTTTTCCCTGAAACCTAGCCCATTGATTATGCATGAAGATTCTCAGAATCACAGCAGCATTACCATCTTCTGCATAAAAACTATGTATAAGGGTTATCCCTTCTGGCATCCTCGACTAACATGACACAGCAAGGTAGAATCTCCTGAGGATACCTTTTGGGTATATATACTCCATATCTTTGCCCAAGCAGAGAGAGGAGAAAGACTTCCATGCTGAAGTTCCTGAAAGCAGACACTCCAGCTCACAGTGGTCTGACATCCCTCACAGGGTGTCCACCTTAAGACCGGCGTCCTACAGTCTCTGACTTCAAGTAATGGGAATAGCTTCAGCCTAGGGGGGTTCTTGGCTCTACTCCTTTATACATGATAGGTACACTTAGGTACATCTAGTTAGAGTTGCATCGTAGGAGAACACATTAGTACTGTCGTGTATTTTTATACCTGGTTGTATTTATTGTTTTAGCACTATCGTAGGAATCTACCATCCATTTATCCTATTGGTGCTTATAGTAATTTTTATCTCTTTTTGTCTTATGGTTGTTTCAGCACACCTCTTTTACACAAGAATGAAGGTGGTTTAATCAATGCTTATTGGAAAACGTCCCATCCATTTATTCTGTGTATTTCTTTGAGAAAAAGGGAGCATGAGTGACTCAGCGAAAAGTACTGCACTGTTTCCACAATACCTGATGGGACGGTTTGTCATGTTCGATAATTGCCGAGAACTAGTCTTTCCGTGGTAAGAGGAGTTTGCAGTGGCATTTTGAGCTAGTTGGTATACGGGCAAACATACCTGGTGGGGTTGTTTGGGATCACTCTGGACAAAAATTCCACAGTCTATGTCTAGGCGCGCAGGTCCTATAAAGATTTATCTGAACTACACAACATGTGGTCGGGATCTGATGGGACTCGGGATGCTCTCGACTGGCATTTACCAGTATATCCTTGAGATTTCTTGCTCTTCTGAAGGAGTGCATGGGTTTGCTTGGACTTAGGTCACCAGACTATAAAATTCCTCAATTTATGTTTACAATCTTCTGGAACATGTTAGCTAAGGGGCTCAAGGTGGTTGCTCATATCTTGTTTTCAGACACACCAGAGTACCACACAATAAACAGAGAAATACCAGTAACTTTAATGTATTTTTAGTTTATCTAGATCCTGCCATTTGTCCAGTAGATCTTTGTCTAAGAACTCCCTCATTTATTCCTGTCCACCAGGAAGTTGCGTCCACCCTGGTGGCATTGTCCTACATGGGTACAGAAAGATTTCCGCTGAGGAAGCATGACAGAAACTGTATGTGAGGCTTTCTCTTTCAAGATTTGTCTTCCCAGGCTTTCCTGGCAGAATTCCTATGAAGTCCAAACTGGGTCTGACTGATGTTCTCAAATAGGGAAATAGTCTATCATCTACATGTGTGAGCATTTGTACTTTGTTGTTGTACATCATTTGTAAGGGAGGATGTACAGGGACCTTACCTCCCCCTCTCCACTAGTCTCTTAAAAACTATGTGAGTGACTGGCATTGCCTGTACTGTCCTGTGCATAGGTTTCTGGTACTATGGTAGGGTGACTGCTTAGTTTCATATGTAAGGACTGTGAGTGTCTGACACTTTGTACATTAATCAGATGTGTCTGAAATTCTGCAAAGATTTCTAATGGTGGCCTACAGTGTGTGATACTGTACATGGTTGTGTGTCCTTATTATTAAGGAACTGATTCTGTACTTGCCATCTGGTGCTGCTTGGGGATTTCCCTCCACTCTCTTTCATCCTCTCATTCCCTCTACTGTTTCTGTCTCAGTCCTCCTTACTGGTCGCAAAGTGACCAGATTGGTTTCGGATTGGGTGATAAAGTGCAGTATTCCTGGGGGAACTGTAATACATGGTACACCCTCTGAACGGACACAAAAATGTCAAAATCCAAACAGCTGCCAAATTGATTGTATTTACACAGATAAGGCTATGCTGAATTATCTAGTCATACCTACCTCTAAGTGTTCCTCATTTAATAATTAACAACCATCTCCAACAGATCTCACCCCACCAAAAAGGGAAAAAGTGTGGGAAAAGTCAGGCTGTTCAAGCTAAGATGGTCTAAACATGCCACTTCTTTTAATTGAGAATGACCACTATTGAAATAAAGTATGTAGGGAATAAATGTTCATAACTCACTTTTAATGAG
Organism: Lissotriton vulgaris; assembly: GCF_964263255.1. Lineage (NCBI taxonomy): Eukaryota > Metazoa > Chordata > Amphibia > Caudata > Salamandridae > Lissotriton > Lissotriton vulgaris. The sequence goes on from NC_141695.1 coordinate 52,810,766, forward strand.
GAGATGTATTTACTTTTTTACACAACAGGGTTTAGATGTACAATAGTTGACACTACTATTTACAAACTTGTGTTAAAATCTTCTTTACCACTCCATGAGTCAAAAGATTAGGTCACACATGTTTCCTTTCTGTCAAGAAAGTTGCCAATGATGACAGAACAAGCAAACTGATGAACACCAACCAGTACCTACATTGGTGGTGCTTACGTGAGGCACTTTCTGAATTTTCTCACACTTTTTCTTTTTTGGTGGGGTTAGATCTGTTGGAGATTGTAGGAAGGTGGTATCTGACTACATGGTTGCCCCCATTTTTTTCTGCTGTTTTGATGGTTTTTGACTTAGTTTGGATGGTAACCTGCTTTCTCTTATAAATTGATTCCATGTACTTTAGGTACACCACCGATTCGATTCTGGAGTGCCCTTATAAGTCCCTAGTATATGGTATACTATGCACCCAGGGCATAGGTACCACAGAGGCCTACCAGGGGCTGAAGCATGTATTGTACCACCCCTGGAAATCCCTCCAAAATGACACCACAGGACTGCACAGCAGCCTTAGTGAGGTGGTGCATGCACCCTTATAGAGATATAGGTTCACTTTATCTCACCTATCACTGCACACAGTCACCCCTATGGCAGGCCTTATCAATCCTGAAGGCAGGGTGCTTGGTTATATGTGAGAGGGTGCCCATGCATGAGCAGAAAACCCCTGCAGCCTTTAGAATCTTTCCTCTGGGGTTGTCAGTGGTGCAGCCTGACCATATACTCTTAAGTGCATTATAACCAAACAGTAAATGCTAACTTTGGACTGGTTGCACGGAAACATGTTGTGTTGGGTGTCAAACACCTTGGAATCATACCCCCACGCCCGTAACTGGTGTGGGAGTATGATCTCACCCTTCTAGAGGGAGAGACATGATAGTAATGGTATATGCCATAGAAAGTTAACAGAGCCTGGCATCACAAAATGGATGCTGCAGCCACAGACACAAGTCTGTCCTCCTGCTGCTGCTCAACTCTGGCAGGGGAGGCCTGGACAATAGGTTTCCTGTCACAGAAGGTGTAATCACCTACCAGAAAGGCCGAAGTGTATTGAGGCTGGGTGGGAGCGCTCTCAGAGTGCTTTGAAGTCCTGCATTGGGGGCACATTTGGTGTCCCTGTGCATAGTCAGCTCAGACTCTTTCAGGGGCTACCAGCCCCTGCTCTGGCATGAAACTGGACAAAGGAAATGGGTGTAGTAACCCCTCTTCCCAAACTCTCCAATAGGTGGGTCCCCAGAGTTAGTCCAACCCCTTTCTTAGGTATGAGTAAGGAAGCGCTGTAAGCAGAAATTTAGATATCCGTAGACAAAACTCTGAAGCTAAATCCTGGAACTTCGACGCTCTAGAGGACTGAGGAAATCTCCCTTGGGGTCAAGGAGTGACTCCCCTGCTTGGTAGGCACCAATGAAGCATTTTGCCGATCTGCATTTCCACATATCCTGCTGGACTCTGAAATATTCGCAACACAGGAAGAGGATTTCCAGACCGCGTACAGACTTACCCGAGTCCTCAGCAAAGCTGAGACCCACAGCCCTCATGAGTAATGTGGAACCGACACTCCTTGTCACCGTGCACATTTGCAAGTGCATTGACTTCCTGAGGTCACTCGAAGTCGTGCTTTGGTTTACTTGTAGCCCACGTCCCGAGCACTGTCTGCACTAAAGATTGTGGGCCTACACTTCACAAGTGTTCCGTGAGCCTGCTTCTTGCATTTCCACTTGAGGCTCCTTCGCGATCTCTGGTCTGTCAACTGGTGAGTCCCTGTGAAGGTAACTTTTATTTTCCTTGGGGTTCCCTGATTGCTCCAGATATGCCTGACTCCCCACTGTGTGGTGAGTCCCTCAGACTATGCTGGACCACACCGAATCCTTTCTTCACTTTCTGCGTGGGTTGCAGTTGCCAAGGCTTGCTGTTTCCAATTCGGATACCAACGCTGTAGCGCATGACATCCTTCATGGGCCAGCTTGAATGCAGCTCCAGGTTGTCGTCCATGCCTCCTGGTCCTCGTGGCTGAAGAGTCAAGCTTCACCTTCTTCACCTGAAACACCTGACATTGGTGTGCATTCGTCTATCATGCCCCTGGTCACTGGCAAGTGACCCAGACTCTGTCCCCTCTGCTTTCAGGTGCTTCTCATCTTTGATCCAGGCTTGGATCTCTTCGGACACTTCTCCACGTCCCAGCAGCAGCACTTTGCAGCAGTTCACCATTGAAAACGACGACGCGACCCAACACCATTTGACACTTATGCACCCGGCTTCCCTGGGTGAGGTAACTCGAGTACTCCAGTGCTCCTGTGGGTGTGGGCCCTAGAAACCCTTAAGTCTAAAAGGGTTAGCTGCAAGTCCTCTCCTAATTTTCCTTAATCTTCAAAATTCCAACCTCGACTTTCAACATAGAAGATAACGTGAGCTTGCAGCTGTGTTCTCACACTGCTCACGTCCCGAGGCCCCCCTGCATCACTACCTGGGGTGGTTCCTTTGGGTCCCAGCGATTCTAGAGGTTCTAGGCCTTGTGTCTATTTCAGTCATGGTTCTTATACCACTATTTTAGTATAGGGCTAACTGTATAATGTGCTTATTTACTGTGCTATTTGACTTGTAACTTGTGTACTTCGACTTCTAGAATCATAAAGAGACTAGTGGGTGTGTTTTAGAATAAATACATATATTTTATATATATTTACCTTGTGTGGATCTCTTTTCATTTGGTCATTTCAGAGATTATAGGCTGGTAAAACAAGCTACTTTACATTCCTTCAAGACTTAGCCTGAAGGCTGCTCTCCATAGCTACCACTAGGATAGCTTTCAATAAAAGTTGTCTTTAACCTATCAGCAATAATGGGTTGTTTGGACTGGTACAAAGTGCCCACTATAGAACTAGTGGACAGCATATACCAGGCCAACTTCTCACAGAGATGGTTGTTAATTCTCAAATGAGAAACACTTAGAGGTAGGCATGACTAGATAATTCAGCATAGCCTTACCTGTGGAGTATTTAATTGCCCGTCATATATAACTTATAAAGGATATGATGTGTTCCGGTTAACCAGGTTATTTCTGTATTAATTCTATGAGTGGAGGGCAACCTGGTTTGATTCCCTCTTTTGCTCCTTGTGTGTTCACTGATTCTATTTACAACCATACAGGAGCGCATTGCATCGCTGCATTGCAGAACGCGCAGTGAAATTTGTTTTATTTATCCATTTAATAACTGAACTCCATTTGGCCTTAAGCTGGAGTTTACTACCCCCACCCTGTCCCTCCCCCGCCCCACCACCCTGCAGCACTCCCTCCACGAGCCGCTGATGTAACCATATTCATCAGTGCCACTTAACAGAGATTTTCAGGGAAGCAATACTTTCATTTTATCATGTCTATTAAAACAACAGTCTTCACTTGTCCTGCTTTTCTGCTAGCAGCTGCCCGTCCACTATGTCTATCTTCCACTTATTGCCTCGCCTTCTGTCTCTGTCTTACTCCTCCTCTGTGGTTCCAAACCAAACACCATCTTTGTCTTATATGTCTGGCTCTCCTCTCCTGAAAGACTACCTTATTAATCCCCATCTGCATCCACCACTCTTTCCCTCCTCACAATTCTTTCCTTGCTGTCCAATATCCCTCCTACCTCCTCTAATCTGTCCTCTTCACTGCATCTCACAATGCACTATCAACTTTCTCCTTTGTATTTCATCCACAATTTGTCTACGCCATTCCAAACAAAAACACATAGATCAAAGACATTGTCATTTACAATGCCAATAGCTCTAACTCCCGCAAATGCGAGATCTACTGCATTGCAAATGCTTGTTTTTTGGTTGTCCATTTCTGTGAGTGATGGGTGTCTTGTGATGAGCCAGTTTTCAATGACCCGGAAGCATTACATTTCTTCAGCACTGCATGCTATATTAGTGAGTCACACTTTTTTACCAGTGTGTATCATGCCACTAATACATCTGTGTAGATTTACGCGTTTGATGTGGTAATTTTTAACTTTATGTCAATCTTCCTCTCTCAACATCAGGCATATCCAATTCTATACTGATCAATAGCAGCGAATGTCTGGGAGCAGATAGTGATCTCCAAGGCAGCTGTTAGTGGAGGCAGACTGGGGCTGAGAGCACAACAGTGACAGATGAAAAGACCCTGCATTGTGCTCAAAAGTTGTTGCTACACCTGGCTTCCATTCACCATCTGTACTGTAGAGCAGCATAGGAAGCTGGAATAGGAAGGCACAGGGAGTAAATACAAAGGCATTTACCCACAGACGCTCCCAGAAAGACAAACTTTTACAGATGTACACAAACACATACATGCACATGTTCAAACCTGCATGCAGACATACCAAATTTCATTAAACTGATTGCCCCACTAACACAGAAGCTTGATTATATCAGGCACAATGTATACATTCTCATTTTGCCATTCTTTTTCTCTCATTTGTGAAACCTAAGATGACAAAACTACCCCTTGGGGTAACTAACAAATATAAATGGTGAAGTGATAATTGTTTCCGTGGTACCAAAAAGCCAGTCTCAATTCCCGGGCAAAATTTAAAAATAAAGCAATACCACATTGTACACAAATAACGTAGCATTCCGAATGTGTGTATTTTGTAACACCCCTCCCCTCATGACTTAGCCTTCTGAAACTGATTCCTTATAAAACCCAATGAGCATATCATGGTGATAGACCCGATGTTTATGAAACAAGAGGACACTAATCCTACATGTTGATCTCTGTGACAGGAGGTCGGTATACACCTGTTACAACGCATTTCTTACAACGCAATACTGTTACAACGCTACTTTTACAACGCATACCATTACAACGCATTGCTCTGGGGGGCGCTCTAGGATAGGGAATAAGTATAATTTACTATCCAACACCTTCCCTAGGGTCCATGGGGACTGGAGTTAGAATAGTAAATTATACTTACCACTATCCAGCACCTCAAAGCGCTATGCGTTGTAATGGTATGCGTTGTAATGGTCGCGTTGTAACAGTAGGTAGTTGTAATGGTATGCGTTGTAACATGGTACATCCGATCTATCGCTCACCTGACTCAACAACACAGTTCATAGTGAGCCTGGGGGGAAGAGTGATACACACAGCGATATGCCACTACAAACTCCTTGTGTTAGGTGATCTTAATATACATTTTGATAAAACTGAGAACCCTGAGGCACAAACTGTGTGCAAAGACCTCATGATGTTTAGTGCAGCGGAAAATGGTTAGTGCGCAAACGCATCAAGCTTGTCACATCTTTATTAAGATAACAGATCTCGAAGTCGGCGTACCCTTGCCAGTCCCATGGTCCGACAACCATATAATCCCTTTCCTCATCCCGGCGCAGAGTCCCAAGGACGAAAAACCCAAAAAGACAGTTACCCGTGGTAAATGGGTCGACTTTAACACCTATTCGTTCACACTGCACTGAAGAAAAAATGAACCTTATATGGATAAGGATATAAATGTAGCAAATGAACAAGTGGAAGCATGGATAACAGAAGCTTTGAATGAAGTAGTGCCATGGACCACAACTAATACCAAGAGGCCAAAGGCATCAGCACCTTTGTATAATGAGACATTGAGGAAAGCTAAACAAAAGTGCAAACAGCTAGAACGCAGATGGCGTAAGAACTACGGCACCAAAACCAAGGAGGAGTATAAAATAGAACTCAAATTATACCACACATTAATAAAAGACGTTTGCAGTGTTTTCTATACCAGTAAGATAGAAAGAGCTAAAAACTAAAGAAATGTTCCTCATTCTAAAATCCCTACAGTCAACTGAAAAACTCACCGAACCTCCTACTACCACAGAAGAAGGAGTCCTGCAATACAATTGTGGAATTTTTCGCAGCGAAAAAGCTAAGATCTATGACACCTTCCCTATGAAATCACAACAGGGCAGAAGCAATGAATGCACTCTTGTCACAGTATTTAAGGGAGAAGCTCTAGAGGAGTTTAATATGCTAGAACTAGATGAGTTGAGAATCAAATCTGGATCCCCAAGGGACCCAGCTCACCCGGAATTGCTGATGCAGGGAGAGAACTGCATTATGTCATTCTTATTGTAGCTAATTATCGTCTCCTTCCAATCGGGAGAGGTTGCCTATGAATGGAAACAAGCTATGGTCCGCCCTTTAAGGTAAACACGCAAATTGACTATTCGGTACTAGAGAACCTATGACCTATCTCACTGCTACCATTCTTTGCAAAAAAAGCAGAAAAAGTAATGAATATACAGTTGACCAATCACATTGACAAAAACAACCTAATGCACCCCTCATAATCAGGTTTCCGAGCTGCACATTCTACAGAGACAGCCCTCCTCTTGGCTATGGAAACACACCATGCGGATGAAGGTCACACAGCTGCTCTGATCCTACTGGACCCCAGTGCAGCTTTTTGTACTGTCTCCCATGGCCTCCGCCTCCAAAGATTATAGATGTGTGCTGTTAGGGGCATGGCCCTGAGCTGGGGATATCTGTCCTGTCGTCATGAGGTTTCCAGGTCACACAAGATGCTCATATGTCCAAGAGCTCTCCCCTGTTACATGGAGTTCCCCAGGGCTCAATCCTAAGCCCCACATTGTCTAACGTATACATGGGGCCATTTGCCACAATAGTGGAAGATCACCAGGTGTCCATTGTGTCCTATGCTGACGATACTCAGCTTATTATCACATTGTCCCAAAACCAGGGACTCACTGCCCACCAATTTTCCAAATGCATGGAGGAGGTAACAGCATGGATGTCTAATCATTGCCTGAAACTTATTGGCAGCAACACAGAGGTGATGATAGTGGTAAAAGCTCTATCTATCTGATCGTCAGCATGGTGGCCTGAGACAACTTCCAATTCCTAAAACAGAAGTCAAAAATCTTAGAGGGTTCGACTCAAACGTGACATTTGAGAATCAAATCGGAAAAATCACAGGTAAATGCTTTGGGACACTAAATTTCCTGAGGAACGTCCTCGACCTATTACCTGTCAATGCCAGGAAAACTATAGTACATGCCCTGGTCACCCCTCAGATTGACTACGGAAATGTCCTATATCTAGGCGCATCAAAAGAAAGAATTATGAAGCTGCAGTCCATACAATATTTAGCAGCCCGCCTAGTGCTGAATCTCCCAAAAAGAACATCCATATCAAAAGCCCTGGGCAGATTGCACTGTCTACCAGTCAAAAAGAGAATACCATTTTAGACAATGTGCCACTGCATCCGTACTCCGGCAAGAAAAGGGACACAGTACCTTCAAGCAATGATTGCAGCTTACACACCCAGCAGAAACCTGAGATCCAAAGGTAAAGCGGTAGCAATGATTCCAAGGATCAGGAAGGCTAGGATGGGTGGCCAATCCTTTGGATTCCTGCAGCTAATCACTGGAATACAATGCCAGTTGAAATAAGAACAGAGCCAGGTGAAACGACCTTCTGTAGAAAGTTGAAGACATGGCTTTTTCCCACCAGTTAGTTAATATATTTTCCCAAGACCTCCTGGGATGTACCATGTTACAACGCATACCATTACAACTACCTACTGTTAAATAGATCAGAGAACCGGCTAAAGTGTCCTTGTCTGTTACTGATAGAGTGAAAGAGAGCGCTTCGCACTGTTCAAGGTTGACTTCACTTATACAGAATGTTATTGATAATTTGTGAATGATTGCTATTCCTTCCACTCTTTGCCCAAGTAAGTCCTGTCTTGCTATCCCATAACCTCCTGGAAAAACGTCCAGCATGTCAGGGGTTGTCTCTCATTGAGCCATGTTTTAATAAGAATTATGGCATCAGGACTTTTATCCTTCAGTAAATCAGTGATCTCAAATTATGTTTAGCTACAGACCGGCAGTTCAGCAGGATGAAAGGCAGCTTTTCCTCCTGCTCTATGTAGGTATTGAGCAGTCTCAAATTCTTATAGCAGTTCTTGCATGATAATGTACCTTTAGCAACATCTACATTATTCTTACAGGCCTTCGAAATTGGCGGCGCCAAATTTATAATTTCTTCTGCCGTATATTTAATTAGTAGGCTGTGGTTGCAACCGGCATGGGTTCTGGCCCTTGGGCCCTTTCGGGTGTGGACAGGAGCCGACGGGCTTGCCTTTAGCACACCGATGGCGCACCCGCTGGGTGTGTCCGCTGCATCATGTGTAATTTGTGGGGCTCGAGAGCAACTATAGCTCGAAAAACGAATCTCTGACTGAATATCGAGAGACAGGATATCGACAGACAACATATTGACGCTGGAATATCGAAGGCAAGTATATTTACACTCTATCTACAACATGGTAAGTACAAAAATATCGAAAATAAAATTATGATGTTAAAAATATCGTAATTAAATATATCGTTTTTTTTTGTTATTAAAAAAAGAAATATAAAGTAAATATTACTTTTATATAATTTAAACTTATGTAAAAATATTTTAGAATGATTAAAATGAATAAATAAAACATATTTAATGTTAAACATTTAATTAAAATTAAACATACAATATGTAATATATATTTAATTAATGATAATATTTATAATTTTTTTAATTAATTTTAAAAAAATTAACACATACTATAAATTACTAATACATCAACATTCATACAATAATAACATAAATAATAATACATATTTATATTTAATACATAAAAACTATGAAATATACTTTCAACATTTAAAAAATTAATTAAACACAACATTACGTAACATAATAAAAATATTATAAAATACATAAATAAATATAATTTATATTGGATAGCGTAAGGCTAAAAATTACTATTCAAACTTCATAGGGTGCAACAGTAGGGAAAGTGTTGGATAGCGGATAGGTAAAAACTACTATTTCCACTCCAATGAGTGCAACATTAGGGAAAGCGTTGGGTAGCGTAAGGGTAAAAATTACTATTCCAACTCCAAAGGGTGCAACAGTAGGGAAAGCGTTGGATAGTGTAGGGGGTAAAATTACTATTCCCATTCCAGAGAGTGCAACAGTAGGGAAAGCGTTGGATAGCAAGTGGGCAAAAATTACAATTCCCACTCCAGTGAGTGCAACAGTAGGGAAAGCGTTGGATAGCGTACGGGTAAAAATTACTATTCCCACTCCAGTTGGTGCAACAGTAGGGAAAGTGTTGGATAACGGGTAGGTAAAAATGACTATTCCCACTCCAATGAGTGCAACATTAAGGAAAGCGTTAAATAGTGTAAGGGTAAAAATTACTATTCCAACTCCAAAGGGTGCAACAGTAGAGAAAGCATTGGATAGTGTAGGCAGAATAATTACTATTCACACTCCAGGGAGTGCAACAGTAGGGAAAGCGTTTGATAGCGGGTGGGTAAAAATTACTATTCCCACTCCAGTGAGTGCAACAGTAGGGAAAGTGTTGGATAGCGTACAGGTAAAAATTACTATTCCCACTCCAATGAGTGCAACAGTAGGGAATGCGTTGGATAGTGTAGGGGGTAAAATTACTATTCCCACTCCAGAGAGTGCAACAGTAGGAAAAGCTTTGGATAGCGTAGGGGGAAAAATTACTATTCCAACTCCAAAAGGTGCAACAGTAGGGAAAGCTTTGGATAGCGTAGGGGGAAAGGATGCAATGCAACAGTAGGGAAAGCGTTTAATAACATAGATTTTTATTTTAACATACTTCTAAATAATGTTTGTTTTTGAAATAATGTATAATTAATTTTCAAATACACCAACATCAATTAACATCAATTATTAATTATTACAACCAATTACATTTGATTAATTAATTGACAATACATTAACAATAAACACCAATAAATAATAATTATTAAATATTACTCACCAAATAAAAAATATTAAAATATAAATTATTTAGCATACCAATAAAATATTATTTAAATTTAAATCAATATTAAATATTAAAATACATTATACAAATTATTATTATTTTTTAAAAATGTTTACCAAATAATTAAATAATTTTTTTAGTTATTAAAAAATATTTACAAATTACAAATATTAATTGACAATTTAAAAAATAAATATCTATTAACATTTTTAATTACCAATTATTAAGGATTTAATACATTAATTATCCATAACAAAAAAAGTAGAAATTATTAAATATTTACTATAAAATTATTTTTCACCCAATACCCCTATAAACCCACAACAAGCTCAGGTACTAAAACATAACATTTAATTAAAATTAACCTAAATTATCAATTAAATAATTCTTTTATCAATTAAAATAATTATTTGCCAATTAATAATAAATTACAAAATAAATTATACATAAAAAATTATTTTCTTAATAACAATTAAATTACTACCCACCCTATTCCCCTATAAACCCACAACCCACCCTGGTACTAAAACATTACATTTAATTAAAATTAACATTAAGTACCAATTAAATAATTAATTCATCAATTAAAATAATTAATTGCTACTTAATAATGTATTACTAAATAAATTATACATAAATACATATTTTATTAATTACTATTATATTACTTCCCACCCTATTCCCCTATAAACCCACAACCCGCTCCAGTACTAAAACATAACATTTAATTAAAATTAACATTAATTATCAATGATATAATTAATTTATCAATTAAAATAATCAATTCCCAATTAATTGTTAATTACTAATTTAATTATACATAAATAAATATTTTATTAATTACAATTAAATTACTTTCCACCCTATTCCCCTATAAACCCCCTCCCGCTCCGGTACTAAAACATATAATTTACTTATAAATAAATGTATTAATATATAAAATTAATACACATATAATATAATTTATTTTAAATACTTAACTAAAACATATTACACATACATAATAAAAAACACAAAAATAATAATACAAATATCAATATTAGTGTCATCGAAATTAGTTACATCGATATATATGCTATCGATATTACTAACTTCGATATTACTTACATCGATATAAAGAATTTCGATATTACTTACCTTAGAGTCGATATTCTGTCCAACGATATTCTTGACATCGATATTCTGCACCTTTGAAATTTCAAACACAATATTTTGGTTGTCAAACTTTAAAACTTGATATTTTGACTGTGTACCTCGAAAAACACTGCTGGAAGGGGACGGTGCAGGCAGAAGTGAGGGAAAATGGCTGGGTCCCGCCCTCCGCTCTGCAGGAATCTGTGGTTGACCAGGGCAGGGACGGATCGTGGAGAAAGGAGGTGAGATTAGTGCACGCAGTGAAAGTACTCTTAAAAAGATTCTGCAAGCTTAAAACACTTATGGTCCTAAAATCAATATCCTAAAATGAATCTGCAAGCTTAAAACACTTATAGTCCTAAAATCACGTTCTTTAAAAGCAGTATTAAAAATGACCTATTCGTGCAAAATCCCTTCGGCGTCTTTCACCAGTTGAAGACTTTGCCAAGAAGAAGGACTGCTGTGCTGCTAAACAAACTTCCCCTCTGCTGGCCTTCTGCCCTAAAGGACTGCTGCCTGCTGTGCTGACCTGCCACCTGTTGCCCTCTTGACTGTGTCAGAAGGACTGGGCCTCCAAAGTGTACCCAGTATGCCCAGAGTGACTCCAAAGGCTAGTCTCTTGTACTTAGTACCTACAATCTGCTACGGTCAGTCCTACCCTTCACGGTACAACCACTCTAGTCTTGGATTCTTGGGAGTGGGCCTCAGGTGCTTTACCAGGCCATCAGTGGATTGAGCTGAACCGATACAGCGCCTCTGCTGCAGCAATTCTTCAAGTGCAAGGATGATTGGATTTTTATCTATTTGGTCTTGTTTTATTTATTAAAATCTACTCCATTTTTCTTATCGGCTGTGGGATATTTTCTGAGGTGTTTTTTCCCTCTGCTACGGTTCAAAGTGTTGCACAAATACTATACATATTTCCCCTGAGTTAAAGATTACTGCTCTGTGCTAATCTACCCAAGGGTTGAGCACTAACCCTGGGAGTAGTTCACGAAGTAGCGCTACGCGTAGCTACGCAAAGTGCACTTCCCACTACGTGAGATACACGTAGTGCTACGCGAACTGTGTTGTGCGCTGTTCACGATTTTTGCACAGTGCCGTATGCTTGTCCGTACTGTGCAATCATTGAAAATGCCATCCTGCACGGTGCGATCTGTCGTTTTCTGCTGCTTGAGTAGATTTTTATTTGAGCTGCAGCTTTCTCAACACGGACTGGTAGTTTCTCATCGCGAGCGGTCACATGCATTAGCGACCACTCACAATGAGAAACCTGACATTCCGGCATTGAGAATCTCGCCAGGAGGTTTATTTTCCACGCTCGCGATCGGCAACTTGTTGTTGCTGATCGCGAACAATGAAAAAGTCTCGTCGGGATGTCATTTTGGTTGCTGGCGGTCGCCAACTTGACGTCAAGGAATGCAACCAAGCAAAAAATGACCGCTACGCTACGCTACACTACACTACACATGTTTGCACTGTGCTATGTGCAATTGGTGTAGTGCGAAGTAGCGCAAACTTCACAAACTACGCAAGCGTAGCGTAGTGCTTCACCGAGGGTTATTAAGCACACGTTAATTTAGGGTTTGCTTGTACCTACACTTTGACACAGATTGTAGTTCTTGCTTAGGTAGGGTTCACTCCCCTCAAACAGCACCCTAATCTTTTACAATTGGGTCACAGCCTGAATCTCCAGATGTAAAGTAAGCTCACTAACTAATGTAAAATTAGTTATCTTCAGAGCAAGTGGTGAAATAGCTTCCATAAATATTTTCCCAACATTGTTCTCGGTCACATCCACTAGGACTCCTGAAAAAGAAAAGAAACTATTTTTTACACTGAAGAAAAATAAATCACTTTTGCAGTCTGGGACACTAAAACATTTCAGAGAGCATGTACCGTTGTCATTCACCAATATGTCAATCCCTCTCCTCACTCTTTTTACCTGTAGCATCTATAGATCTTGTATTCTGCCTAGAGGGTCAGGGCCCCTTCCAGATTAGTGCACATGTTGAGCCAAGTCTCTGTAATGAATGCACATCCAGAGCCTGTTAAAAAATTAAGTTTTAGACTTCCACATAATGAGAGACCAAAGAACGACAATTCTAACTAAACATGCACAAGTACAACCCTTTTCCTGCCTTGTCTCTCACATAAATTTTGTTCCCATGCACTTGAAAGTTACAGGTGCTAAGGGTACACCCATTAACTTGAACCAAAGTAAAATCACAATACGTACATATAACGTCTTCCTTCCCTATGTCCAACACATTGCAAGGCCCTGTGTGTATATAGGTGTGGCTGGATCTCTGAGTGCATAGTTTTATAGGCTTGTCAAAGAAAATGCAGGTTTATGAATTAGAATTAGACATCAAGTTCCTGTTTGAGATTGTGCCTGGTCTTTGGAGAGTTTAGATCTGTAGGGATATGCTTGTGTCAGACTACATTTGTGGGGCCTCGGGGTAGCCAGGGGCTACTGGACCACAGTGTTTGCCTTTAATGTCCTGGTGTCCATCCCTCTATGGCTGTATAAACGGAACCAAGTATAACCCTTTCAGCAATTGAGTGCTAATGAATCAACACAATCACAGGCTTCTTGGAGAGGTTGGTGTGCGGGTTCACAGGCACAGCACTCAGCCCTACTCCCAGCAGCCTAGACCAATAATATATTCGTCCAAACTAGTGATTCTCTTTAGAAAAAGACAAGTATTGATTTTACCAAAGGCATAACACTACACACTACAGCACTGCATTAGATACCTGACTCTCGAGGGTGTGTCCCATGTGCTTCATGGTGTGACCCCACCTCGAAGGTCTACCCTCTTTCCCCAGCAAATTTAGGGGCTTGAGGTTCTGGTGGCATATCAAAGATAAGATGCAGCAACTCAAATCTTAGCACCGTAACATCTTGGAGCTAAATAGCCAGTAAAGTCCCTCACCCATTCCATTTCTGGTGGTGCAGAGCTCCAGTGGGTCAGATGTGCGGATTCAACTGCGGCACGCAGACCAAGCACAGAGCACACAGTGGTATGCTCATGTGGGATATCTACGAGCTGTGTGTAGGGTCTTCAGAGGGCAGCTCAGGAGTGGCAGCATCTGCAGTGATCCTTTTCCAGGCTTCACACGTTTTTCAGCACAGAAGAGGACCCAGGTTCTGTGGGCGCGAGACCTTCATTGAGCACACTGTCAGTATCATTTAGAACTTGAATGGAGGTGGTTTAGCACCGATTTTTTCCAAAGGCATATCACACGTGACAGCAGATTACTTTGGGGTGATTTTAGGGGCACAATAAAGTATTTAAAAAAATTATGGGTTGAATGTTTGAATTAATATCAGCCACTGGTAATTACTTGGGGCAGTATCCCAGTCCATCATTATTTTGCACACCATTTCACCTCAGTTTGCACTGAGTTACATGCAAATCAGTCTTGGCCTGATATAATCAGAACAGCTCAGCCTGAAATGCAAGGCCAGGCCCTCCCCACCAGGAACACAAGCAAGACAAGACTGGTTTCACCTGATTGGGGTTTGTGCATTCAGAGTAACTTGGTAAATTGGCACCGAGAGCATGGGACCCATGTCAGCCCAGGTGAACACATCAAACTGACCATGAACAAAAGTGGGAATCTCAAAGTGTGTGAGTAAATATATGGGTTTTGAAGATGACTACTGTAAGGGTAGTCCAGGTGAATGATATTTGCTTTTATCTTCCAAGTATGACTTTATCCAATTAAGGTATGCATTATTGCCCCTGACATAAATTCCCAGGTCGCATGTATGCCTACTGGCCACATTCCCAGTGAATAATTTGGCATCAACATTCAACAAGAAATTGGCCTGTTGAAAGTGCATGGCTGGTAGTTTTTGCCTGACTTGTGCAAAACTGTCATATACACCTCATGCATAGCTGATGTTATTGTCCCTAGTGTTCAACTGTGTTGAACCGATAGGTCAGGAGTGTGGCCAGGACACAGCAGAATATATAATAGGGGGAGTGTGGCCTTCAGGACCCGGTAATTCCTGCAAATTTACCCAAGCTATTCTGGCTACTCCCTCATCAATTGTGATAGCTTTTCCAGCCTCTTGACCCGAGAGGCTGTCAGCCTAGGAAGCAGAACTTTGCCTATAAAGCACCTGATTATGCTATTTTGATGCCCTCTGCCTTATACAAAGTCCTGTAAAACTCTTGGAAGGATTGTGTAATGCCTGCATTTGTTGTGGTCAGCCTTCTGTTACCAGTGATAATATCAGGCCTCCCAACACACTAGTCCTGTGTTTTCTGGCCAGTACCTTCCAAGCCGTATTTCCCCATTTGTATTATTAGTGTTTAAGCATGAAGAAGGCATATACCATCCAATGCCCTAAGCGGTGCTCGAGATGCCACAGTTTTGCATCACATTGTATGTGCCCTGGTCTCTTTGTGTGCCTGATCAAGCTCTCTTGCTCAGCCTTATAGCTGCTGCCTCTTTTCTTTCTTGTTTTCAGCCACTGAGATACGTTTGCTTTGAAGAGTCGCTTTCAGTGCATCACCTAGAGTATGTAGCCACATTCCTTCACTGTCATTTTACTGGAGGTATGCAGAGTTAGTTTCTTAACTTCTTCTCTGTTACGTTCACGGCAGAGCAGGATATCCCTATGCCACCAATTATTGATCCACCTTGAGGACCAGGGAACTTGAGTTGTGACCTGTACCTCTGCATGTTCCAATATTCACTGCATTCCTGTACTGAACAATGTGCTCTGGTGAAGCAAAGTCAGGAAATAGTCTGGCACAATTGTTTGTTTAGCTGAAAAATTACTATATTAATTCATGTGCTTAGGCTTATTGTACCATGTGTCTACCAGTCCTATATATTTTTGCCTTTGCCTTTCCTCAAGTGATAGTGCTCCTATTCTGCAATTATATTTTCGAGTTAATATACATGTATCTTAGTGTGAAAAATTGGGTTATCGGCTGAGTGGGGTGAAACCCTACTCAAGCAACAGCCACAATCCCTGTCAGGGTGAACTATCACATTAACCTGTGCTTAACCCTCTGGTGGTGTGGCACAAAAGCAGTCTGACTTAGAATCAATCTGTAAAGTATTTATGCAGCACACACACAGCAATAAAGTGAATACACAACACAAGAAAAATCCTACACCAATTTAGAAAAAGAGAGTACATTTTAACAACTTATTTGACACCAACATGACAAAAATAGAATCAGATGCAGCAGAGTCATGAATTTTTTTAAGTTTAAGCTAAAAACTAGCACCTACAAGAACAAAGTGCTAACAAAAGTCATCTAGTTCTGAGAGACATGGTCTAAGCAAAAAAATATATGGCCAACAACAATGGAGTGCTGGTCGTATACAGGAAGTGGATTGGGCCCAGTCGTTGCTCACCTTTGTGAATCATGTCTGATCAGGTTTATTTCTGGAGGGAAAGGATGCAGGCGATGTCCAAGAACAAAGCTTCATCTGCATGCAGCTGGATGAAGTTGCAGTGAGGATTCCCATGTTCAGGCTTAGTCTATTTTTTGGAACTCGAAAACCTTCAGTGGGGCGATGCTGCAAGCTGTAGCAGATGAAGGCTCAACATGGCCAGATACCCATTTTGCAAAGAACATCTGAACAGAATTTGCTACTGAAGAGCAGAGTGTAGCAGGAGCTGATGCATAGTCAGGCCGACTGGTAATACGCCTTGGGCAGGTCCTGATTTTATCTCAGTGCTCGGACCACTTTTCATCCCACATTTTGGATTTTGGCTACCTGAGCACCTTCAACACCATTTCCAAGGGCGTAGGACTAGAGAGACACCACTTGGACGGTCAGGGAGCCCACATGCTGCGTCAGGCATGGAATTAAGATGGTTTACCTCTTTTCAGTCCCTGAAGCTCTGATCAGGAGGCCAGCTTACTCACCCTCGGAGAGACTCTGGTAGTCCTGAGTTCAAGCAGTGGAGCAGGGCTCAAGCAGCAGCAGGCAAGCCCCCCGAAGTGTTGTAAATAAAACAGCGATAGATTAAGCATTAGCAAAATACATGATATCCTAAATTCACATGTTGCGTCTTCCCGCTCATATCCCGTAATGTTGAGACTCCATCTTGTTTCTATGTGATCCATTTTCTATGCTACATAATGCCATGTGCCCGCCATGAGGCGAGTCCTAGCTCTTCGCTAGTCGCCCTTAAGATCTGCCCAGCAACAGTCTATAAATAACTCCTTTGTGTGTATAGCGCATGCTCAGAAGGGACCACAACTGTTCATGATTAGTATCAGATACGAATATGTTTTCGTGGGCCTCAAGAGCCGTTAACTCCGCCCACGTATTGATCATGTTCTGAAATGTCCATATATGGTTGTAAATCATGCGCTGAGCTGTACCCACCTACTTATGATCCCCTTCTTTTGTGTATGAAAGGGGGCTATGTGCTTGAGTTTAGTGTGCTACCCTGTGCAATGCTGTAGAGTGTTGTGTAGGTAGTAGGACCACCTTTCAAGGTTTATTAAACTGTGTTTTTGTATTTTCAGTTTCCGGCTAATTTCTTCCTATAATCTGAGGACTTTGTGCACAGAAGGGCGACCCCTTTGCAATAATGGGCCTTGCTTAGGCCTGTACCTATTAATTGGCACCCAACGTGGGGCTCATCGGCGACTCGGATGCTCGAAGGATTGGTCGTGACGAAGGATTGGAACCTTGCCGGGGACGTGATCACTGCCAGCAGCGTTTTTAGTCCTGGCATCCCGAGGTTTTCTTCCTTCCCTTCCGATCTGACCATCTGGGTGGCGCCGGTCCTCGACTGAGACCTCTTCTGTTGGTTTGCCGTGCAGTGGCCATTTGAGCGAATTCGGAACTTGGCAGTTGGAATCTGGACGCTCTGGTTTGGTAAGAGCCGTTGTACGGTAATTGCTGTGAGCTTTTGGTAGTCTGGCTTGGCAAGGCAGTTTTACGATACGCTTGCTGTGACTAATTTGTTTGGATTGACTAGTCATATTTGGTTTTGTATTTGGGTTATATGCGTTGCAACACATATAGGCAGGTAATGTGGAGATATTTCTCCTGAACTTGGATTTGAGCGGCGCAATGTTTTAAGTGCCATTTTGACTATAACATTGCATATTTTGCACTATTTTTTTTGACATGCCTGCTTTTAGCGCACTCCGTAAGTAGTGCTGCTGTTTTGGAAGTAACCGGTTAAGACTTGAGGAATCGCAGCCTGCTCCCCCAGAGGGGACGCCTAATAGGGACATGTATGTGAAGTTTGGTCTTTCCCCTATAATGTACAGCACATTGTGGAGGAAATACACGAAAAAGGATCCTTAGTTACATTGGCCTTTGTATGGATTGTTTGATTTGCGTGAAATTGAGTATGTGGAACAGTGTATGTGTAAGCGACGAGCGATGCAAGACATGTTTGAATGTGTGCGTATGTGGGTGAAAGAAGTGCGTGAGCGCGAGAAAGGTTAGAAAGCGCTGATTGAGAAAGAGCACCGAAAGAGTGAGCATAAGAAAGCGCAGGAGTCGAAAAAGCATGAAGCAAAGGAATTGGAAGAAAAACAGGAAAAAGAACGCTGATTGCAGATGTCTGGCCAGTACGCTGTTAGACAGCCTCTTTATCCTGTCCTTAATAAAACTGAGGATGATTTTTCGTTATTAGATCACTCTCCACCTCCGTACACTGGTCCATCCGCTCCGAGAGGGGGAGGAGAGGATTCTGGATCGAGACAAGATAGACACGCAGTCAATGTTATCGAATGATCGTATGGCTGACCTTCGAAAGATCGCTTATCGAGTACTCAAGGCTACTGTTTCTCTTCCTGAGTTAATGCAGTCTCTCGAAGGATGGCAGGATAGGGAGAAACTATATTTTACTGAATCTCTTTCTGATGAAGTGATTACATCTTTTCGGAAATATTCTGATGTTCTTGAACCTGATGATGTGGTATCAGATTCTAAAGAATTGCGTAAAGGTCTTTTTCTTCCTTTCCAGGTGCCCAATGCGGTTCGACGGCTGTTTGCGTTTCAGCTACGAGAAAAAGCGCGCAAAAAGAAAGCGGAGGAGGAGCAAACGAATCCGAGCAGCGACGGGAAGCAGTCATCTATCCTTCACTCAGATAAAATCGAGCTAGTGCATGTTAAGCCTATGCGAGAGGCAGCGCCTTTGTATGTTTCTCCTAAAGGCGCGGGTACTAGTTCGGATACACCTTTTCCTGATGCCAGAGGGTATTTCATTTATAATTGGGTTTACACTCCCTGGAATAGAGCAGATGTTATGGCATTAAAAACTGCATTACCCGATCCACAAAAGAATCCTGCCGCCTTTTATAATGAAGTGGAGGGGGCTCTAAATTCTTGTACTATGACATGATTTATTTTTTGGGCTTATATTACCCCCCGATATGTGGAGATCTGTGCAGAAAGTAGATGATCTTGTAACATTTAAAGAAAATTGGGCGGATCTTGAGGATGAGGATAGAGACAGGAAACCTACGTAAAAGCCACCTCAGTCAATTTTAGAGCTTCCTGCTGCCATTTTGACTAAATTAAAAACAATTATCTCCCCTTTAAAGATTGATTGGACTATGTTAGCGTCATGTAAGCAAAAGGTAGATGAATCAGTTTCAGATTTATTTACGCGGTTTGAGGAAACTTTTCATGATTTTAGTGGTCAGTCGCTTATGGACGACACAGGCCGACATCTTTTTGTTGATAAGTATGTTTCAAATTTATTACCAGGAGTGGCAGCTCGGTTAAAAGCGAGTGAAAGCTCTTGGACGACTTTGTCTCCGGCATCCCTCCTGATGATGGCTCAGTATTATGAGCGTCAGGAACTAGAAGCGAAGGGTAACGAAGAGAAGAATTCTAAAGATTTAAAAACGAAGATTATGTTAGCACAAGTATACAGACAGAGTCATAGGGGTTCTGAGATGGGTGGTCGAGGATCTTATCGTTATTCCTTTCTCCGTCCGAATTTGGCTAGGGATCAATGTGCGTATTGTAAGCAGATGGGCCGCTGGGCTCAGGAGTGTCCATCGGTGCGTTCACACCGGCAAGGGCGTGGTCAAGGACCGATGAGAAATCGCGGGGGCTTTTCAGGCTCCAGGGGAAACACGAATGATCGTGCTAGGTTTGATTCGAATATACGACCGCAAGATGGGTCTAATGTTTTTGATCGACGAAATCAGTATCAAATGTCTGATTACGAACGCCCTGAATATCATGATTCACAGTATGCATAGGGTTGCGTAGGATGGGGTAAGGAATCAGTTGAAGTGCCAGTAGATCAGAGGGGTCCTTATGTTACAGCACACGTTTTGGGTTCTACTGATCAGTTTCTGGTTGATACAGGAGCTACTCATAGCGCTTTGTCTAAACAATTGGTTCCGATGGCTCCACTGTCTGGCTTAACGATTACAAAGATCGGGTTCAATAGAACACCTTCCCTTAGCCCATTGTCACAACCTCTTGCATTTCACATAGGTAAGTTTGCTGCACCATGACCATTTTTGCTCTCCCCAAACACGCCAGATAACATTGTGGGTTTGGACATGCTCAAGCATTTCAGAGCCACGATACGTTGTTCCCCTGAAGGAGTACGTGTTATTCTGAACGACAGCTATCCGATAATGGAGAGGGTGCGTAAGGTTAAAGAGGAGATTGCATTGGCCTCTTTATCTCGTACTTTGTGGGCTACTTCTGATACTGATGTGAGACAGATGGTCATCCCCCGGGTGCACATTAGAGTAAAGGAGGGAGCTGTGTAGCCACGCCTACCTCAATATCGCATTTCAAAGGAGGGAGAGGTGGCGCTTACACAGATTGTGCAAGATCTCATTAAAGTGGGGGTAGTAGAAGAGGTTCCATACAATGTTTGTAACAGTCCTATCCTACCGATTCTGATGAAAGACACTGGCACTAGGATTTATCGATTTATTATCGATTTGAGGGAGGTGAATAAGATAGTGATACCTCAATTCCCAGTGGTTTCTGACATTACTACACTTCTTACTCTGGTTCCTCCGACTGCGACCACGTTCTCCGTTATAGACTTGAAGAACGCTTTCTTTTCGATCCCTATTCATCCTGATAGCCGATATCTCTTCGGCTTCACTTTGAATAATCGATCGTATAGATTTTGTAGAGTTCCTCAAGGCTATAATGAGAGTCCTAGTATCTACAGTCAAGCGTTGAACGACAATTGGATTATTTTGTTCTGCCTGAAGGTGTGGTGCTTATACAATATGTCGATGACATCTTGCTGGCGGCCGATACCCCCGAGCAATGTGAGAAGTGTACATTGTCTCTGCTTTCCTTTCTGGCATCACACAATCACAAAGTATCGAAGAAGAAACTGCAATATTGTAGACCAAAGGTAACCTACTTAGGTCACCTTTTGTCTAAGGAGGGGCGTGCACTCACACCAGATCGTATTCAAGTAATGTTGGACACTCCAGCACCTTCCACACAGAAAGATGTTCGAGCATTTTTGGGTCTTACTTCTTTTTTTAGACAGTGGATACTGGGTTTTTCACACATTGCTAGACCATTGTTAGCGCTTTTGACAAAGGACACTCCAATTCCCCTTCCATGGACAGATGAGTGTGAGAATGCTTTCCAGCAATTACGACAGGCCCTTTGTTCAGCACCAGTGTTAGGCACCCCTGATTACACGAAGCCCTTTACATTGTATGTACATGAAAGAGATGGATGCGCATTATCAGTTTTAGTACAGATACACGGTGATAAGCAGCGCCCTTGCGCATACTTCTCGGCAGTACTTGAACCTGTTGCTCGAGCGTTACCTTGTTGTTTTCGCTTGGTTGCAGCGACAGCTGTGTCAATACGCCAGAGTGAGGATATTGTGTTATCTCATAAGTTGTTGGTATTGGTCCCCCATGCTGTTGATGCTCTTTTGTATCAGACAAAGACGCAGCATTTAACTAGCGCTCGTCTAACAGGATATGAGCTGACGCTGTTGGCTTCTCATATTACATTGAAGAGATGTGTAACACTAAACCCAGCCACTTTGTTGCCATTTCCGGCGACTCAGCCTGTGGCACAAGAAGCACAAGATTGCATTTTTGTGACTGAGGAACAGACAAAGGGTCGTATTGATTTGCAGGACACACCCTTTACGGATGTAGATGGAGAGCTGTGGGTGGATGGGTCTTGCTTGAAGTTACCAGATGGTACTACCTCAGCAGCATATGCAATTACTACGATACATACAGAAGTGGAGACAGAACGCATACCGCAGAAATCAGCTCAGGCAGCGGAACTGATAGCATTGACACAAGCATGTGAGCTTAGTGCAGGGTTATGCGTGAATGTTTACAAGGACAGCCGCTATGCTTTTGGAGTAGCGCACAATGTCTGCCTACTCTGGAAGGAAAGAGGCTTTTTGACGTCACATGGAGCACAGATAATGTACGGAGAATTAGTATATAATCTTTTGACTGCATTAACGTATCCAAAGACGCTAGCTATAGTGAAGTGCAACGCACACAAAAAAGTAACAGATAAAGTGGGAGAAGAAAATGCTTTTGTAGATTGAGTAGCACGTGAAACTGCGATGCAGCCTGACTCCACTTCAATGTACGTTGTGAAGTCACAAGCTGAGCAATGGCACGATGCTAGGAAGGAGGTACTAGAGATACAGAGGACCGCTTCTGATAAAGAGCGGGAGCAATGGTCCAAGGATGGAGAGTTGGATGACGAAGGTTGTTGGAGAAATAAGCAGATGGATAAGTGGAAGTTACCCATAGCTTTTGTACAACCTATGGTTCAGATGGCACATGGGTTAGCACATGTTGGGGCTTCAGCAATTGTGAAATTGCTTACGCAAGTTTGGGAGCATCCAGAGATTGCTAAACACGGCTAAGAGAGTAGTACAGACCTGCATGATTTGTCTTAAGTACAATCCAGGAAAAGGGACACAAACTCCAGCAGGAGGATTTGCAACACCTACTGCACCTTTTGAAGATTTGCAAATGGATTATATTCATCTTAAGCTCTGCAATAATCTGAAATATGTCTTAGTTGTGGTTTGTACATTCAGCAAATGGATCGAAGCATACCCTGCGAAAGACAATACTGCAATTACTACGGCAAAGGTGCTTTTGACAGAATTCTTCCCTCGATACGGTGTTTGTAGATTGTTGTGGAGTGACAACGGGCCTCATTTTATAGCGGACGTTGTCAAGTATGTCCTGAAAGGATTGGAAAAAAAACAGAAATTCCATGCCGTGTTCCACCCACAGTCAGCAGGCTTGGTGGAAAAGTACAATGGTACTTTAAAGCTTAAATTAGCAAAGATACCAGCTTCTACTTCTCTGACTTGGCCAGATGCTTTGCCTTTGGCATTATTGTCTATTAGATCAGTACCACACTCTCGAACAGGTCTTACTCCTTATGAGATTGTATTTGGGCATCTCATGAATATATGGGGAGTGCCCAAGCCAAGTTCAGTGTATGATGTACCTTGAGTTTTAATGAATGACTATTTGGCACAATTAACTGATAGTCTGGTTTCTATTCATCAACAGGTTCGAGAAGCACTCCCGGACCGGTCCACAGGTGAAGGCCATAATCTCCGACCCGGAAATTTCGTCCTCATAAAATCCTTCGAGAGGAAGAGCAGTTTAGAGCCAAGGTGGTGCGGTCCCGAAAAGGTTCTGCTAGCGACGAGAACCGCCGTCCGAGTCACCAACCGGAAGAATTGGATCCATTCCGTACACTGTCGGAGGGTGCAACCCAAACTGGTGGAGCCTGCTGTATTGACCGACCATCGAGAAAACTTGACTGTGGAGAAAGGCCGTGCTGTGGTACCTGACGGATCTGAGGAGTTCTTCCTGGACCCGACAGTTCCTGGAGCGAGGAGATACAATCTACGACCGAGGAAAGACCCTGCAGTTGTGTGATAAATTGCCAGAACAGCCCCTAGGTTAGTGAAACGGAGAGCCGACGAGGCAAGGGGGGATCAGCCCTCCATTAGGGTGGTGACACCCGTCTTGGCCCGCTGGTGAAGAAAACAACGGCTGCCTAGGGGGAAGAGTTCTGACAACCCTTTTAGTTTCAGGAAGATATTGCTTGTACATTTGTTCGAATGGAGAAGAAGAACATTTTTTGTGTTGTAGGGTTCATTGCTGCTGTAGCAGTTGTTGCTACAATCACGTGGTTTGTCGAGGATGCAATTCCTGCCCGTGAGTTGTATGTTGTTTCTACTCTAGTGCCAGACGAGCACTTCTTTTACACGCTTCCATATCAAGAGTTGAGACATCGACAGTCATATTTGAATAACACTTTTATCCAGATGTTGCATCATGCCCATGTTGCTACTAACGACACAAACTGTTGGATATGTGGTATGATGCCAGCACACCAGAAGAAGGAGGGAACACCGTTCATACCTCTCCCTTTCTCTTATAATGGCTCTTGTCGAGCATGGTACACTTTGCTTTTTGCTACGAGAAAGCCTACAGTGGGCAGCCTGCTTTTCAGACTGAATAAAGAATGCCATCAGGACAAGGAAGGCTATCCACAAGCCGATGGAACTATATGGGAGTGGGAAGAGTATCGACCGGACAATGGTTCAACGCCCTATATTTTCTCGAACACTAGAGACACTGTTGGAAATGTGAAATTTGCGATTTCAGTGGCCAAGCACACGCAGATTTATGTGTTCAGAGTGTAGGTTATATCCCTGTAGGTGTTAGCGACTGTATTATCGTACTGAATATTGATTGTTTAAACAATAGCACTTTTTTGGCCTCTTATAATACCTATTTGGTATGTGGTAATAGAGGTTATTACCGATTGCCAGCCGGATGGTCTGGAGTGTGTTATGTAGCATTTTTATTGCCGCCTGTGTTCCTAGCACCTGCATCATATCATAAAGATTTGAAATTATTAAATCATGTAACTGTGAACAGATATAAACAAACTCTGTCCATTGATGATGTAGACCAAACCGATACTAGTTTGCAATAGTATATAGATTTTAATTTAGGTTTATTTTTCTTTGTGGGAGCTGCTCTGAATAGTAGAAAGATACGATGATTAACTAGAGTTGTAGAAGCTGTAACAAATCAAACTGCTGCAGCCCTTGGAAATCTTACTGAAGAAATGCAAATTACTAGAATTGTTGCTTTTTAAAACCGTATGGTTTTGGACGTTATGTTAGCAGATAGAGGTGGTGCTTGTAGAATTATTGAGAGTAGCTGTTGTGTATTTATACCTGACCACACACCTTCTGTATACAAAGCAATTAATAAATTACATACGATTGCTGCTGAAATACACGTCGAAAATGGAACCTGGACATTTTCAAGTTGGTTCTGGACTCTGATCTCTACATGGTGCTGGAAAGTTCTTACTGGCCTTTGTATATTTGTGGCAATTATTTTTACATGTTGTGTATGTCTCCAATGTAGTCCAATGATATGTTCCCTATGTGTTTAATTCTGAATATCTAATAAAAGATCTGTTGCTGAGGCTACCCATCAGAAAAGCATGACTAGAGAGATAGCCGAAATGATGAGCATCAATATTAGTGATGAGTATTTAGATTATTCTAGGAAACCGAATGTCTTCAGCTAATGCTGAAAGGGTCATCTGTTGTAAATAAAAGAGCAATAGATTAAGCATTAGCTAAAGACATGATATCATAAATTCACATGTTGCGTTTTCCCGCTCATATCCCGTAATGTTCAGACTCCATCTTGTTTCTATGTCCTCCATTTTGTACGCTACATAATGCCATGTGCCCGCCATGAGGCGAGTCCTACCTCTTCCCTAGTCGCCCCTAAGATCTGCCCAGCAACAGTCTATAAATAACTCCTTTGTGTGTATAGCGCATGCTCAGAAGAGACCACATCTGTTCATGATTAATATCAGATACGAATATGTTTTCGTTGGCATCAAGAGCCGTTAACTCCGCCCACGTATTGATCATGTTCTGAAATGTCCATATATGGTCGTAAATCATGCGCTGAGCTGTACCCGCCTACTTATGAACCCCTTCTTTTGTGTATAAAAGGGGGCTATGTGCTTGAGTTCAGTGTTCTACCCTGTACAATGCTGTAGAGTGTTGTGTAGGTTGTAGGACCACCTTTAAAGGTTTATTAAACTGTGTTTTTGTATTTTCGGTTTCCGTGCCAATTTCTTCCTATTTCTGAGGACTTCGTGCACTAACGGGCCTTGCTGAGGCCTGTACTTATCAGAAGGTTCAGGAAAGGCGTCAGGCAGCAAAGGAGCCCATCCAGGTTCAGCAAAGTAGATTTATGAAGTACAAAGCAGTCCACAGTAGTAGGCAGTCCTCATAGAGTCCTTCTGCAGGTCCAGAAAGTGAACTGAAGAGTGTGGCTGAGGACCCTATTTTTATACCTGGTGCCTTCTTTGTGGCATGGAGATGTTTCAAAGATTCTTTTTAAAGTGCTTGAAATATCCTGCATTCCCCTGCCAGGACTAAAGCCTGGCTGCAGGCACAATGGACTAGTGTCAAGTTATTTGTGTGAAGGAAGGACATAGCCTATTGATTTGGAAGTGGGATTGTGCCCATCGCCACCTCCCTCATGCAGCCATTGATAGCTTATCAAGCTATACATAATCCCTTTATTGTGCGGCTGTCTAGGAGGAATATACAAAGTCAAACTGCCAACTACACCCTGTCATATGGCCCAAGAACAGGCTGTGGGTACCAAATAGCTGGGGCAGGAAAGTGCCAAGTTACTAAAAGTAAAAGTAAAAAAAAATAGAAACCTTTGCTGATAATTGTTTTGTCTACACAGTATTTGAAAACAATCAAGTTTTTAATTTTTTTGACCTCATAGTTGTTTAGTTAAACTTTTAATTATTTTAAACAGCACATTAATGTACTTTTCATATTTTCAGACAATAACTGCACTTTTTACAATCTTACAAGTCCAAAAACTCAATGAACAAAGGATATAAATCATATATTATATATCAAATTAATAACAAAACACTGTACTATAAACACAGTTATATTATACCAGTCAATAATTCAAGAAATGAATGGAGCTTTCTTATTCTGCTTTATTTTAAGCAAACTCTTTATTTAACACGTTTAAAATTTCCCTCATTACAGGTTTCCTCAGTACCATGACTGGTTTCTAGACCAATGCCTGTATCGAACTACAAATAAAAAAAATAAACATTTTTTTATAAACTATGTTATTTCAAGGAAAAGGGCAATGTGTTATCCTTGCAGTTTGATTTGTTTGACCATTATCTCTCCTTTTCCCCTTTATTTAGAAAGAGTTTTTATTTCCAAGGATTGCGTCAAACCATTCCTTGGGTTTTTTCTTTGTTTCTTTGCCTTACTTTGGATTTTGTTTGCTGCCACTGTTCTTTTTATGAAGAGAAAGGGAGAAGTAGCAGAGGCATTTGTTTCCTGGGCTCCCTTCATTCTGCCCTCACTCTGCCTTTGTGCTGCTTCCATATCTAGATTCCTCCACTGGCTTCAAGTGTAACTGAGGGAGAGATGTATTTCTCTTTCTCTCTACTTTCTAAAGCAAAGTTTCAAGTTTGTGTGATTAAACACTCTTGGAAAACCTCAGCTTCATTAGCTATTAACCAGGAAGTCCTGTTACATTATTGCAATGAAACTCAACATTCAGAGTTTAAAATAATTGGTTTTTCAAGATACAAATCGCCTTGCATGTGTTACTTACTGTTCATTTAATAAAAAGTTTCTCATATTTGGGATAGACCTCAGTGGTGGATTTACTAATTATGCCAGGTGCATTCTGGTCTTTGTAGTGCTTAGGATGATTTGTGTTCTTTCTGTCTCCACTTTTATATCTTGTGTGTGGTCCTTACATGCAGGTACAATCTGTCATTGTTGTCTAGCAGTGATTTACACTTTAAGTTAATTTGACCATGTTTGACAAAGGTGTATCTGATCCTAGCTAATGCCTGGAATAGTCGATTGTTTAACCAACTTGTAAATGTTTGTGTTCATTCTGGTCCACTTTATTATCCATGTAATTCAGACATTTCATTTAATCCCATCTGCTTCATTTTGTGGCAGAACTGCCTATAGATCTCGGACTCTTGAATTGGGCTGGACTACCATCAAGGCTGTCCATG
The DNA here is from genome assembly GCF_964263255.1 of Lissotriton vulgaris. Classification (NCBI taxonomy): domain Eukaryota; kingdom Metazoa; phylum Chordata; class Amphibia; order Caudata; family Salamandridae; genus Lissotriton; species Lissotriton vulgaris. Next base: position 52,838,860 of record NC_141695.1, read on the forward strand.
TAAAATCCTTTTCCCTGTTTCCTGTTGATAGGGGATGTCTCACAATTGTTGCCTTTGTGTTTATCCTAAATTCATGTTGGACAATTATTTGTCTGAGCTCCTGGCTTGTTTTTCCAATGTATAGTTTTTGGCAGGGACTTAAGATTCCTATGCAAAATTATTTGCCCTACAGTTGGAAAACGTGGTGCGCCTCTATTTGATATTTCACGTCTGGAATTAAGCGCCTTCTATCGTGTGACTGCATGTCAATTGTGCCCTTCCAATGGAGCCATATTCCAATATTGCCTCAAATTCTTTTGCTGTGGCTGGAGAGATACATGATCCAAGCCTCTACCAATGCTTGTGTTTATTTTAGTGCAAACAGTGGGCATGCTAAGCCGCATTCTGGAAAGGGGCGACCATTCGGTCCCCCCGAACGTATGGTGGAGTACCACGATCCCCCCGGGAAGCCATCTTGGGCGGGAGGCGAGTCTCGGCTGGTATGCCCGAAGCGGCGTAGCCGGGGCGCGCCTTTTCCCGCCCTGGAGTGGGTTGTCCTAGACACTGACGCGGCCGGCCACGCCCTCGGAGGCAGGCGGGGGCGGGTTTACGCCCGCCCGAAGACGGATAAAAGGAGCAACAAGCCAAGAAAGCATCCTCTTGTTCCTGTGCTCTGAAGCTGCACCTCCCCGCTGCACGTGAGCTCGAGACGGAACGAAGAGCCAATTTTGAGCGTTGTAATCTTTCTTTTGTTTTACAGATATCTTCGTTTGAGAATGCCAGGCAAGAAGGTCGGAAAGCGGGTCGGTACCGATCAGATGTTCCGCATGCTCATAAAGGAGGTAGCCGATTTGAAAAAGCAGATGGCGGCTAAGAACGGGGAGGGAGGACCGAAGCGAGTTATCGGACCAGCTTTACCAGGAGTAATCCCTGGTGGAAGAGGCAAGAGGTCCAAAAGGGGGGCACTTGGGGGGGAAACCCCGGTTCCCGATACTCCACTCGAGGAGCCAACCCCGGTTCCGAAGGAGGGGCATCCGATCCCCGTAGTGGTCACCCCCGTGACCGGGGAAGATATGCCTCCCGAGTTAGCGGCACAATTGGCAGCGTGGTTGGGAAAGGATAGTGAGGGCGCCACGGCTGACGACGCCCGGGCAGTAATGAGACAACTGCGGGAATCTAGAGAGGCTGCGAAGGCACCATCTTCTGTTACCCCGCCAGTTCCGGCGGCGGAAAATGCAACAGGCCCAAGTCCGGCGGCAAATGCAGCATCTGGTTCAGGTAAGCGGCCATTGCCGATCGCGGGGGAGGGGTCTGTACCTTCACGAAGGGAGAAGGTGGCTCAGCATGTTCCACTGGAAATTAAGGAAAAGATTTGGGCGAATAAGTATGTGAACATTTTTTCTTTGCTTACCGACCATTACGAGATGGAGCATGTTAAGAGTCAAAAGGAGCTCATGCATCCGAGTGTTTGGCGCGCAAAAATGGCCGCCTTTAAGGTTGATGAAAACATTGGTACTTGGGGCAGAGCGTGGGGCATTTTTACCTCCATCATGGGCGAGCGCAGGCCCGAGTTACTGACCGAGTTGCCTATTTATCAGTCACGTATCATGGAGTATTCCGTATCGTACGGGGGCAATCAGTGGTTCTGTTATGACAATATGTTTAGAAAAGCTAAGGAACACGACCCAGTTCTCACTTGGGATTGTTTCGACTCCGTTTCATGGCAAAAAATGGAGAGTTCAGGAATGTTAAAAGTGCCATTGTCAGGGAGTAACGGGGGTGAATCTTCCCGCCAATTCTCTGGGACACCCTTTCGGACGGGTGCAGGTAACGAGCACCACTCGAAGGCGAGTGGCAACGCAGGTAAAAGGGGGATTTGTTGGAATTTTAACAGAGGGAAATGTACGAGGCCCCAGGGGTCATGCAAGTTCAGACATGAATGTGGGGGGTGTGGGCAGCCATCTCATCCTGAGTCCATGTGCAGAGCCAAAACGGGTGATAACGGTGGTAGGGGAAGCGCCAAACAGGTCTGAAATAGTCCGAGGGGCGCCTTTACCTACTCCGATTGATACCATGGCAATGATTCCTTGGCTTAACAAATACCCGGATCATGCTTCCGCTGGGGTGTTGCGAAACGGGTTTTCATATGGTTTCCGCATCCCAGTGGGGGATTTTCAGGGTGTAGCAAACTGTAAGAATCAACTGTCGGTCTTGCAGCATACGTCGGTGGTACAGGTAAAGATTGGGAAGGAGGTGACTCGAGGTCGTGTCGCCGGTCCATTTGATTTGCCACCGGTTGCTAACTTTGTTTGTTCCCCTCTAGGGGTGGTCCCCAAGAAGGACCCGGGTGAGTTTCGGCTGATACATAACTTGTCAGCCCCACGTGGTCTTTCCGTGAATGAAGCGATAGACCCGGAAGTGTGTTCGGTGCGGTACGCATCTTTCGATGGGGCCGTTGCCATGTTGAATAGCCTGGGGCCCGGGGCGCTGATGGCAAAATCAGACATCGAGTCAGCGTTCCGGCTGCTCCCGGTGCACCCAGACGATCAGCGTCTCCTTGGTTTTATGTTTCAGGGTCGCTATTACATGGATAGATGTATGCCAATGGGGTGCTCGATATCCTGTGCCTATTTCGAAAAGTTCAGTTGTTTTCTGCAATGGGTATTCACAAGGAGGACAGGTTTTCAGCATGTTATACATTATCTCGATGACTTTCTGTTTTTGGGGGCAGCCGGGGATCCTGAGTGTGGACAGGCTTTACATGAATTTTGTGTCTTAATGAATCAATTCGGTGTGCCATTGGCGCCAGGTAAGACCGTGGGTCCCTCGACTTTGCTCGAGTTTCTGGGTATCGAGCTCGACTCAGAAGAAGGTTGTTTTAGATTACCCAAGGAAAAAGTGTTAAAATTCAGGTTATCCCTTGAAACATGTATTCGTGCAACGAAAGTAAACCTGCATCAATTGCAACAAGTGGTGGGTCAGTTGAATTTTGCCCTGAGAGTGATGCCAATGGCGCGCCCCTTTTCCCGCTCGATTGCACAAGCCATGGTCGGCCTGAAGGAGGGTCATCATCGCACGAGGCTCTCGGCAGAGGTTCGCCAGGACATGCGCATTTGGTTGGCATTTTTGGCGGATTTCAATGGTCGAATTGTCTGGAACAAACCGGCGGTGTCCTCCGAGGAGCTGGGGCTTTGGACAGATTCGGCGGGGAGTATAGGTTTTGGTGCCATATTTGGTACACAGTGGTCGGCTCAAAAATGGCCGTCATGGTGGCACGAGTGCGGGCTGACGAGTAACATTGCTTTTCTCGAACTTTTCCCTATTTTGGTGGCCCTGAAAACTTGGCCTGGGGGGTTCCGGGATCACTCTGTGGTGTTCTGGTCTGATAACATGACCGTGGTTGAGTGTATCAATAGTCAGGCAGCACGATGCAAATGGATTCTGAGATTGCTCAAAGAAATTGTGTTATTGTATATGCAATTGAATAAGCTATTTAGGGCGAGACATGTGCCGGGGGTACTGAACCAAGCGGCTGATGCGCTTTCTCGTTTCCGTATGCAGGCCTTCTGGGGTTTTCTGCCCACAGCGGACCCGGTGGCGGCACCCTTTCCCGAAGCTCTCTGGTCTCTCGGTGCCCCGAACTACAAAACCTCGTGGGAGAGAGTTTAGCACCCAGGACGAGGAAGGCATATGAAGGGGCGTTCCGTTCCTATTGGTCCTTTTTGGGTACTGCTAGGGGGGAGCGTTGGGGCCAGGAAGAGTTTGTAGTAAAATTTTTGCTGTCTTTACATCAGGCAGGCAAATCAGTAGCTACGGCCCAGAGGCATCGGGCCGCCATTTCCTTTATGGCAAGGGCTCATGGGATCCAGGACCCGACAGCGTCTTTCGTTGTGCAGAAAGCGCTACGTGGGTGGCAATGCCTTGAGGGTCGCAGAGTAGATGAGAGGCACCCGATAGGTCTGGATAGGTTGACCCTGTTATTGTCCGTGCTCCCGGCAACGTGTTCATCCCAGTACGAAGCAGTGTTATTCCGAGCTGCATTTGCGCTAGCATTCCATGGGGCTATGCGGGTAAGCGAATTAGTGGCAAAGAACAAGCAGGATACGATGGGGGGACTGTGCCAGGAGCACATTCAGGTCAGGGAGGAGACGATGACGGTCTCGTTTGTTAGGTCCAAAACCGATCAGGGTGCAATAGGGGACTGCATAATCATTCAGAGGATCCCCGGGTCTTCCATGTGCCCTGTGGTGTGCGTAGAGGAATATTTAGCGCAGAGGGTGGCATCATGGGGGGGGACCTTGTTGAGACACGCTGACGCCACCCCACTGACGAGATTTCAGTTCCAGCGGGTGCTTGCGATGTCGATTTCGGCCGCGGGCTTAAACCCCGGTGTGTTCGGGACCCATTCCTTTCGGATAGGGGCTGCTACTGAGGCTACAGCCAGGGGTCTGAGTGTAGAAAAAGTAAAACGTTTGGGGCGTTGGTCCTCGAACTGTTATAAAAGGTATGTGCGGTTGCACATGTTGTGAAGCTGTAATAATGTACTCACGCTTCTTGTTTTTGTTTGGTTTTCAGTTGCGCAAGCTTACGAGGCGGGGCGGACTGTGCAGTCGACCCAACACCTGGGGAACAGCGGTCAGACATCACCGGCTGCGAGAAAGGAGGTGTGGGTCGTGGGCCACTCATACGTGAGGCGTGCCGCGGACGTATTCAAAGCAGGTGACATGATTCACGTGGCTGGGGAATACGGGTACAGGGTGTCCTTCTACGGAAGGGGCGGGCTCTGTATTGACCAGTTTCAATCCTTTTTCGAGAGTCTGTTAGGGCGGACAAGGTCACCGCCGTCTATAATCATAGTCCATCTTGGGGGCAACGATTTGGTGGCCACTGGTAGACGACTTCTTCTTGAGGCAATGCTTTCCACAGTAAGTTGGTTGGCAAGAAGAGTTCCAGGGTGCACAATTGCATGGTCCCATATGATCCCACGGAAAGTGTGGCGGGGGGCTATTTCGGTTTCTGCTTTGAATCATTCAGTAAAGAAAATAAATAACAAGTTGAGGAGATTGTTTCGTTCAAATACACTGCATTCTGTTTCGCATGGTTGTATCAAAGGGGACAGTATGTATTTGGGAGATGGGGTTCATTTGTCCCGGGTGGGGAATGAGTTACTCATAGGAGACCTCATGGCTTGGCTAAAGAGTTTAAAACATGACCTTTAGGCAGGAGTTGTTGTGGGGGGTCCGGATAGCCGGTCAACTATCCGGCCTGTGGCGGTAAGGTCATGATCGGTGAGCAGTAATTGGAAGATCCCTATGGGGGGGCGTCACCCATTACGGATGGGAGCGCTCCAGGGAAGGTGGCCATTGGCCCCTCAACGGGGAGGCGGTCCCTTCTAAGGATAGGCCGCCGGAAGGAAAGGAAAGGTGGTCAAGGCCCCTTCCTGGATAGGAGGGGCTACGGGCCCTCCTGGGGAATTTCCCGGGGCCAGGACATCTGCGACGGCAGATGGGGTAAGTTGTGTGGGGTTCGGGAGGGGGTTTACGCTACCTTTTAGACACCTCACACGAGTCCTCGGACGACCGTTAAATGGCGTCGAGTTCATTGGGGCCCCCGTCAAGTCCAAGGGAAATTGGTAGATGCACTTGAGGTACGCCTCTGTGCGGTCGCTCCCCTCACAAGTGAGGGGGGTATTTCTGGTTTAGGGATCTGACACCGGTTACGACCTTGCCGTTGGCCCTTAACGTTAGGTACAATTTCAAGTCAAATGTTTTGTAGGATGTTAGTTCGGCTAGGAGAACCTTTGTATTAGAGATCTGTTAAGGTTAGCCAAACATCGTAATGTGGAAATGAAATTGTACATAATATGAAACTGTTATTTTAATGTTTTGATTTTGTTTCATATTTTAATAAATACGGCCGGGAGGGTCACTCCCTCCCGCCTTCCAAAAGTTCAGAACCGTTTCCGGTTTCCCATCCTTGGGGATTGTGTTGAGAGGGGGTGGCGGGTATCTCAGCCATACGGATTAATAAGAGGTGCCAGTTTTGCATCATGATTTTTTTTGGGGGGGACAATATATGGACACGCAGACTAGCCTGGCCACAGGCATAAAATGTATCAAGCAGTGGAAAAAAGGCATTGAACCAAAGAGAAAATTAGTATTTGGAGTCAAATAGTCACTAATTTGTCCAAAAACAATGCAAGTACTTTTAATTGTCATTCCAGTGATGTCACACTTTAAAAAAATGATGAAACAATAAGAGAACTATGATCTTGGGACACATACAAAATGTATATGTAGAGGTCAAATAACATATGTAGACCGATTCAACCAAGGAAAAAAGAAATGTAAGTACTTGTTATGTTGGTTCAGTGATACCCCACTTATAAAAACTGATCTAAGAATAACACATTATAAACCTAGACACACTTAGAAATTGTTTACTTAGAAGTCATAGATAAAAACCTATCTCTGTATCTTATCAGTAGACTTGGAAGGAGACAATGTGCCCCTTTTAATGACAACTCACTTCACCAACACAATTTCAAGCGTTCAAAGAAAAAACTATTGACACAGGATCAAATAACACCATTATGGGTGAAATATCAATACAATCGCCTTCAAGTGATCATGCAAGCAAACACACACCTCAAAGTCCAATCCTCACCACTATCCATTAGTATAGGAAAGTTCATGTTTTTATGATGCAATAAACTCCAGTTAAAAGGTTCATATGTGGACATAAAAGACAACTACAGACAAAATAGCCATTTTAAGTGAAACGAAGAGGTGCTCAAACACTACCAAAAAGTATAGTTACTTGTTCATTAAAATCTTCCTTTTGCCAAACATTTGACTATAAGGAATTATTTCTATTTGAGTTTTAATTTTATGTTTTATACAATGGTAACATGAATATTATTCAACTACGAATTGAAACACACACAAACAAAGCTAAAAAGAAAAACTAATATCTATCTTTCTGCCTTTAAATTTTATATTACGACAAAGAATTTAGTGAAACGAATTTGATCAAGAATGGCCTTGTATATTGCTGTACAACTGCAGTCATTAAATCATTCCCTAACCACAGACAATTGATGGCCATCTTGAATTGTGTCAAATAACTTCAAGGTGGGTAACAAAAGTGTTTTTATCTATAAGATGATCATCAAAAAGTTATTTTAAAAAAAAATCTTTTCTTCAGTTTAATCACAAATTGTTGTCATTTTTGTGGCTGCTTCAATTGAAAACTGCAGCTCATAGACATTTAACGTATGCTATTGTGGTAAATGGCAATTAGGTGAAACCAATTTTACCACTACAATTTTAACACCAGGCAACACAATCTATGGCACTAAATAGTAGTCCTGATTCTAGCAAAAATAGGGTCCAAAAAAAAGACAATGAATCTAATCAGAAATGCATAAAACACAAATTGGTATAGTAACATTAAAGGCATATACTATGCACATTATATTAAATCAGTGAATGGATTGAAAATGTATCCCAGGTAAATCGCCCAATAGTGGTGGTCCCCATTTACATTATTGGATGGATTTAACTTGCTTTCTGTTTTTTTTTAATCTAGAAAGAGTCCTATTAAAACGAGGTTGTTAATTCCTAATAATGTGTTTTGGCCAGTCAATGCCTCTTTTACTCTTTTCTCTGAAAAACATATTTGTAGAAGTTCTTGTTTGCCAAGCTAAATGCCCTACTGACAAGACATTGTCAGAGCCCCTTTCAGATGGCCTTGGAGCACTCAGGGGCTACTGGGTCCAACATTGGAGTTTAGTCCTTTTACTCTTGGTGACCCAGGCTCTGATCGACTGTGGATTCTGAGCAACTCGGTCAATTATCCCATCTGCTCCTGACTCTCAGGTTTAGCGTGGTCAGAGCTGCCTAAGGCTCTCTTGGATGGGAGATGTGGATAGAGGATATTGAACATGGACTCACAACTCAAAATGAGAGCAACAGCAGAAATATATCACTGTCTAGCCCAATATTCACTTTCATGAGAAAGAAAAGAATCTTATTTTTACTGCATGCCACACAAAGAGCTAATGTAACATCCACAAACAATTATACACCCTGCCCTTGAGGTCGGGGACTCTAAGGTTACTCTGGCGGTTCCCTGCCCCACTCACTCCTCACATTAGTGATCATGTCTACTCCTATTAACTAGTGGTAATACCCATTGTATGCCCCACAATTAGTCCAGGCCTAAAGAGTCCATTATGGCTCTAACTTAATCTCAATAGTGCTCCAGCACCATCACATTAACTGATAAGCAATATCCTCTGGGGCAAGAGCCCCAAAGTGAGTCTTATCCACACTGGCAGGAGTGAAGCTGATCCTGAGTGCGTCCCCTCTGCAGACACACTCCCAGAGGCTGCAGCCAAGTTCAGTTAAGTCATCTGCACACGCCCTGGTGGCTGCACTCAGTGGAAGCAGACTCTCTTACTTGTAGTCACATTCCTGATGCAACCAGAGGCCTTCTGCAGCTCTTCCAGTGAGGTTAGTGTTGATCCTATCTAGGGTCTCTCACCTGGTTAAAGGTTCACAAGTACTCTATTGGTGTCCTCACTTTTCAAAGTAGAGGGAAGGAAGAACAGTTCACAGTCCTAAGTGCTCCCAGTTACTTTGTATGGCATATGGCTTACCACAATTCACTGCCAACAAACAGTGGCCTGATTAGTATGGTGAGTTTCTGAACTGTAGTCACGCCTGGCTTGCGGGACCACCATAATGGTACTGCACAAACCTTCAGCCCTCGTAGCAAGGCAGTCTTTCCCACGGCGGCCTATTCTGGCATCAAGGCCACCAGCTCACTTGTATAAAAGACCTCTGTTGTGATTGGTAGCGCATGACAGACAGCTTGATGAATACAGGCATCAGCAAGGCCTGCGAATGCAAAGGGTTCGCCCTTCTGTGCACGGAGTCCTCAGACTACACAAAGAAATTGGCACGGAAACTGGAAATACAAAGACATAGTTTATTAAACCTTTAAAGGTGGTACTACAGCCCACACAACACTCTACAGTATTGTACAAGGTAGCACGAAGAACTCAGACATGCGGTCCCCTTTTCTACACACAGAAGGGGCTCATAAGTAAGCGGTTACAGCTCAAAAACATGATTTACGACTATATATGGACATTTCTTGAACATGATCGATTCATGGGTGGAGTTAACGGTTCTTGAGACCCGCCGATATGCACATTCCAATCTACGCTAATTAGAGACAGATGTGACTCCTACTGAGCATGCGCTAAACGGACAAGGAACTATTTATAGCTTGTTGCTGGGCAAACTCCAGGGGTGACAATCAGTGAGGTAGGACTTGCCTCGTGGCGAGCATATGGCAATATATAGCACACAAGATGGACGCCAGAAAACAAAATGGAGTCTGGCCGTATTTCAAGTATGAGCGGGAAAACTAGAACAAAGACACAACAGCATGTCTTCAGTGAATGCTTAATTCTATTGCTGTTTTATTTACAACAAGCTAATTTCACATCACCCTTCTCATGGGATACTGGGTCACTGATTCTCTTCTGCATATGGGCTATGACCCGATTTGTACAGGAGCTGTTTCCTCACACCCTGCACAGGGAGTCCAATAGACAAGGCTCCTTAGTGGACCTCAATGCCTTCAGCACTCTCTTCTTCCAACACTGACCTCACTGGTGTTGGCTGGCTGGAGCTGGTGCTCCAAGCTCCAGGGCAGGGGGTTTTGTATTACCTGGGTGATGTCCCCTCAGTCAACAGGAAGATTAGCAGGCCTTGGACCTCAGTCATGTTCACAGGCAGAAGTCTTGCAGAGCTTTCCTTCCTCACACAGCCCTTCTGGCTGTTTGGCAGGTCTCAATTTTTTTTCGGGATCTCACACTTCCCTTCTGCTCATTTTCAGGCACTACATGGTATTTAGGGTCAAAGTCTTTGATGTTTTGTGTTGAGTGCAGCCACCGGGGGTTTGTGTTTTTAAAAGTGTCTACTCCTCACTCTTCCTCTTCAAAAGCAGTCTGTTGAAGCTGGGGTTTCTCTAAGGCTGATTGTCCCATAATACAGGCCATGGGAGTGGCTAGTGTTCACACCTGTATGTCAGCCACATTGACATGTGCCTCAAATTGTTAGCCGAGGGCTCCCAGCCCTACTCTTTATGATTCTTTTATCAGCCCCATCTCCTTCCTGATATGTGACCAGTCCCATTCCTTGTGACCTCTCACTGAATCAAAGAGCACCCTGTGAAATGTAACGGGGAGGACTAGTCCTTCCCTCCCTGGTGTGTCCCACCCAGCTTACAGGAATGCATATTACACAAATCTGCCTGGGGAATCTCTCTACTTCTTCTCGATGTTTCACCATGCGGACCTGGGTCGCCCACAATAGAAACCAGAGCCCTTGATGTATTGTACTATTCACAGTCAGACATACACTTAGACTCTAAGGGGTCCATTAGGATGGCGGGCGGATCGCCCCCGCCAGGCCGGCGGTACCCACCGCCGGCCTGGTGGGGGCGATCCACCCACCATCCGTGCCGGAATTACCCCCGCCATATTATTATGGCTGGGGGGTCAACAGCGGACGGAAAGACCGTCTGCCGCTTTTCCGCCCCGGTCGCCTTGGGACTGGGCGGAAAAGGGATCTATATGGTGGCGGTGTCTATTAGGCACCGCCAGCCATATTAGTATGGGCATTTTTCAATGCCTTACCATGACGGCATTGCCGCCACAGAAAGGCATGCGCAGTCTACCTGGGGGGCCCATTGCGGTCCCCCAGGGACTCCAGGGGGTGGGGTGCACATGGGGGGTACCCATAGTACCCCCTGCATTTCAAAGAACAACGTGGCAGGCACCGCACAGTGCCTGTCACGTTGTGCTTTGAAATGCACAACATATATTCTTAGGAATTGCGGCGGGCGGTGCATGCAGCACCGCCCGGCGCAACGTTAACAATACAGGATGCGCCAGCCACTGTGGCGGGTGCATCCTAATTTCCCCCGCCCTTATGGCGGGTGGTCCCTTTCCACGATGGGATGGCGGGCAGGCAAAGTCCGCCCGCCATCCTAATGGGCCCCCAAGTGTCTTAGAGCATGCATGTAGTATACTCATGCTGTGCAGTACAGAATTCTCCACATACTGTACAACTCAGAGGCACATAAGCATCTCCCATATGCATTTCAAATGCATATATTGCATCCTTCAGGTATTGTACCACTAACAGCTGTACATACCCACTGCACATGCACCTATTAAGCATGCACTGCACAGCAGTACATTTTTCAGGCACTCTACCACTTTCAGGTATATATACCTACTACACATGCATTCACCATGCGTGCACTGCTCAGGATTGCTGCATTCCTGTATTGCACCCTTCCAAGTCACACATATACCCAGTGAAAATACACCACCTTTGTGATATGCAACACTAAACAACAATTCAATGTTGGTACAGGGTGAGTTAAGCAACCAGCAGCTGAACTTCAAAAATGAATGAGCCGGTTACGCCTCAAGCCAATGACACAGGTTTTAAAGGACCTGCTCCCACCTACGTATCACTACATGGCATGCTGTGGCCACAGTGCTCATCCTGCCTAACACCTGTTCAAGACAAAATGCCTTCCAAAATGAGGAAGATAGCTCTTTGAGCACCCCTTCTGGTCCAACAAGATCACAATCTGTCCATGTCATCTTATGGCAACAAAAGTCAGCATTAGGAATCCAGACATAAGTACTGTTGGGCACTTAGTGCAGTGGCCCACATCTATTACCATGTAGATGATTTGTCCATTACAACAGACATGAGACGATTTTGCAGCAGATACATGGAAGGTCAAATCACTTCACTATAAGTACTCTCTTTTTGCCCATTACTACCACATTATCTCATCACAGTGACTGTATCAGAGAGAAATCCAATATATCAAGACAAATCCACCTTGAATATTTGACTGATGGAAATGAAAAATGATGAAATTACTCTCAATTACAAGACCAGGAGTAATTCTGTAATTATTGTACTTCCTGGTCAAAGAGTAACACAAACTTAAGAAATTGACAAAATTACCCCATTACTCTTGTCTAAATGAGATTCCGCTCAGGCCAACTCAAAATGTGGTGACTCACCTCATTCTAAAGTTGACATGGCAACAACCAGTGTCTAAAGAGGTTCAAAAGTCGTACTGTCTTCCAGTCTGCAAGATGGCCAAGTTCACAACTTTGTATCTGCCTCACAAAGCAATGAACAACATTTGTGCAAGTTTCATTGGCTCAAGATTTAAATGGTACACCTCCTTGTGTAATTGCAGATAAAGTCAGAAGAAAGAGCTGATGGTTTTGAAAGTTAAAATCAGCTTTTAGGTCTGTAAATCTTCCTCATGTGTTAAAACTCATTTTTGGAACGTTCTGCCTATAGCTAATAAGCTTATGGTATGAAAAAGCAAAATGTCTTCAGGAAACTCATTAAGATCTGGTTGCGATCTCTCTGACCTTTTGTTCTGCTGATTTGAACCATCTTCTGTTTTTTAGTACCAGAACGCTTTTGGGGGTAGGTTTGCTTTTCATTTAATTACAGTTCACGCACTAGACAATCCTGCAACGTAAGATGAGGAATGAAACCTTACTACATCTTATATGTAAAAGAGGGGGGATTGCCGAAAGAGCTACATAAATAAAAATACTGCATTGCTTTACTCTGCCCTGGGAAGGCATTCCATGATCAGAGCGTGTTTCCTTGCATCCACCAATGGAGTTTGGCACATTTCCATATGTAACACCAATAGAAAACCTGGGAATGAGTCAAGAAGGGACAGGCACAGCAAGGAGAAATATGTTAATTTCTGCTTGTTTTTCAGGTATCCCTTTAAGGTATCCCTTACTGCACAAAAACAATCCTACCTGCATTGGCACCAGGCTGAAATATGTGTAGCAGCACAGGAAGAGAGCAGGAATGCGCCATATCTTGATAGATATGGCACATTACATGTTATCTCCATTTGATGCAGAGCAGTAAGCTGTCTTCTGCCTCGCATCTTTGTAAATCTGGCCCTGAGTTTCCCCATGTATTGGACATCAAGTACACATTTGACACTTAAAAATGATAAACTCCTAAAAGTATTTGTAAAGTGTTAGATTTGGGGGTCTCTAGTTGGCACAGGAATGCACTTGTGACAAATAGGGACCCTCTCCTCTAGTCAAGGTAAAGGCGTATACTTTTAAAATAACCCCTGCTCACCCCCTTGGTAGCTTGGAATGAGCGGACATGCTCATCTCAGAGGCAGCGTGTAAAGCATTTGTGAACACATACAGTAATCAAGTGACAACACTACAGATGGACACCACACAAGTTTTATTTAAAAAATAAGACCATAAACAACAACAATCCACAATACTGTTACTTACAATTTGTAGTATTTAGCTTAGTACTCTTTAGATCTTAAATGTGACACTTTAAGTCAATGTACCTTTAGATGCAACACAGAGGGCAACGAAAGTTGAGGCAATGAAAGTTTTGGTGCAAAGAAATGAAGATGTGAAGATGTTCCTGATGCGACTCGCTTCTACGATGTGTGAGAAGACTCGACTCAATGCATCAGCTGCAGTGGCGACACCCTTGTTCCGTGATGCGACAACAGCGTCCTTGGCGGTGACACTCTTCTCCACGTGTTGAGACGATTCTGCTTGATGCGACAACTACAGCGGCGTTATCCAAGATGCGACGGCAGCAGCTCCAATTGCAGCAGCTTCTCTGTGGATGCGAGGCGCTTCTCTTGATGCTGTGCAATGCGCCAGCTACAGCGGGTCATCCAAGATGCGACGGCAGCGGCAGAGACGGCAACACGCTTCTTCCTCGTTGCGAGACACTTCTTTTGATGCGGTGCAATGCATCAGCTACGATGGCTGCGACGGTGACACGCTTCTTCGGTGTTGCGGGGCGCTTCTCGTGATGTGGTGCAATGCGTCAGCTACAGTGGCGTCACCCTTGTTCTGGGATGCAACAGCAGTGCTTGTAACGGCGACACACTTCTTCTCCGTGAGTCCCGCTCCCAGATCCTTGCGACACGCAGTCAGTTAGAAGGCCCAAAATAGCAGCAGGTACTTCCAAAGAACTCTGGGGTGCTAGTGGTTGAAGTCTGTTGTCCCTGAGACTACAGCAGGAGGCAAGCTCTTTTCCAAGCCTTTTGAGATCCTTCACAAGTTGAGCAAAAGTGTACACAAAGTTCCTTTCTCCTTCCTTTGGCAGTCAGGCAACCACTGCAGGCCAATCACCCAGGTTCATGGATAGCCTCTCCCCAGTCTCTCCGGTTCCACTCCTCAGTAAAGGTTTCTTCTTGTTTCCCAAAGTGATCTAAAGTTCCTGGGTTTGGGTCCCAATATTTAGCACTCTGTGTAAATGACTCCTTCTTTCCTTTCTGAGAGCAGGGCGGAGGCATCAGACACTCCACAGGGGTTGGAGCCAGCATTGTGGAGGGAAGGCACAGCCCTATTCAAGTCCCAGGTGCAACTCATCCCACCCAGCTGCATGGAGATCTCTCTATTCATCCCTGGCTGCCTCTCCCTGTCTCCTGGAATTTCCCCAGCCCCTGTCACTCAAACTCCAGACAAGTAATACACAACCTAGCAGAGGTAGGCCGGGGACAGTTAAGCAAGAAAACACCTACTTTCTAAAAGTGGTATTTTCAAACACAGAATGATAAAATCAACTTCACTAAAAGATGTATTTTATCATTCTGAGTTCAGGCTCACTAAACTCAAATTTCTAACATGTTCTCTGAGTCAGTTAGGATTATAAGAATGTAATAATCAAACTGCCCATTCTGACCTACGGAGAAAAGGTAGCCTTGCAATAGTGAAAAACGAAAATGGCTATAACTCACTATTAGGACATGCCACACACACATACCTTATACTTACAATGCACCCTGCCCTTGGGACTACCATAGGGGTGTCTGACATGAAGAAAAGGAAAGGTTTAGGAACTGGCAAGTGGGTACACTTGCCCAGTCAGCATGACAGTACCAGACTGCACACAGGCTCTGCAATGGCAGGCTTTAGACACACCTCTTCCAGCCCTGGGCACTCCTGATGAACTGTACTAGGGTCTGACAGGTAAACCAAACCAGCCAATAATGGAATCACCAATTCACACATTAATTTAAAATGGAGAGCATATGAACTTTAGCACTGGTCAGCAGTGTTAAAGTGCCCAGAGTTATAAAACAGCCAACAACAAGTCACAAAAAATATAGATAGAAGGAAGGCAAAAAGTTCAGGGATGACCCTGCAAACAGGGCCAAGTCCAACACAACCCTCTTCCAGCCAAAACGCAGGGTAGACCAATCACTACCTTGATGAGCTTCCATGCTTTGGGCGATAGAACATGGACCTGGACCGCAACTTCAGGGGCAGACTCCAGTTATAAGCCAATCTGAACCTATTGGAATGCCACTCTCCATGCTCTCAGTCCCACTAAGCTAATCCATGGGGAACCCTTCTCCTCAGCTGTGGACGCCACCTGTGCAGCATCTAACCTTAACTTGATCACAGGTGTGTCCCAACAGACAGACAGCAAGGCAGAGTGGCCACGGACAGTGGTCAGGGATGAGACCCAGGCCTTATGCCTCTCAGGGCCCTCAATCCTCTATCGCATCAGGGAGTGGGGGCAGTAGCCCCAGGTGCCTGGCACCCTTTGTCTATTCTCCCTCCTTTCAGGTCAAGTATTACATCCTGTCACTGACTCACCAGCCCCAGGCCTGTACCCGGCGGATGGACTGGAGACTGTGGTGGGCTTTTCTACACCCGGTTCTCCTCCTCCTTGTTGAGGCCCTGTACCCTCCCACCTGGAGTGGTACCCCTTTCCTTAATTGCCAGGGCACCTGTGGCAGGTGTCCTGCACAATTCTCCTACCATGTCAGGGGTTCTTTCCTGGAACTGGGCGTCCATGTCAGGGGGACACCCTTAACCTGGTCTAAACCCTCAGACTGCACCGGGTCAGAGGCAAGGACTCCTTCCCTCTGCACCCCCTTCCAGAGTACTGCACCCTCCCATCAGAAGCGGTACCACCAGAGGACAAACTGGTCAGGACACTGTTTACAGTTGTTCCTCCCTTCAGGTCAGACAACACCTGAACCTGGCTCTCCAATCTAGGGTCTAAACCCTCAGGCTGCACGGAGGTCAGAGGCGAGGTCTCCCTCCCTCTGCACCCCCTTCCAGAGTGCTGTACCCTCCCACCTGGAGTGATACACCTACAACCTACATTGGTCAGGACACTGATTACATTTGCCCCTTTCTCCAGGTCAGACAACACCTGAACCTGGCTTCCCAACCCCGGGACCAACCCATACGGTTGAACACTCGCCTGGCGCACCAGCAGATATCCCCCCTGAGGGTAACACAGAACTCATGTGTTGTGTGATAGTCTGCCTGGCACAGAGCTCCCGACCCCTGTCCATTTGGCAGTGCACAAAGATTCCCCAGGACAGAAGTGGTATCAACAGGGTCATTCGCTGGCGATGCAGCCCTTCTGGCTGGCCCCTGACCTACTGGTTCTTCCACTAGAGATTCCTTCCCCCTCTCACCCCTCAGTCTGGACTTCTGCACCCTCCACTTAGGAGTAGCTCTGCCAGACACCAGAACAGATGGAGGCCTGCTTACAGACACTCCCAGTTCACTAGACACAAGGGGTTCCCACACAATGGGCACCCCTCAGGTCAGACTAGGCTCCCCACTTGGTGTTCCCTTAGAGAACCATCCAGGCTCTGAGACTGAGTTTCGAAGACCTCGGGACACGCAGCCCCAAGCTCACTCCGTCTCCACTGAGACAGGACCTGAGTCCCTACACCCCTCCCACTATACTGGGACCTAGCTGGGCTACACTGAATCTCTCCCCCCACTCCGGTTTGGAAGGTACCTGAACCACTCTTCTTGGGATCACTCCCTGATGCCTCTCCAGACCCTCTGGACTCCACCAAAAGGTCTGCCTTCATTGGGAGCTCTCTGGTGTCAGAGAACTCTCCGACAGGTGTTGGCATAGCTCTGGAAAAGAGGGACTTACAATATGCTCTCCCACAATTGGATCACACAGACCCCCACAAGTGTTAACCAAACTATCCTTCATATCACCATCCAGTGCCTTACACACATACTCCACACCACTCTCCTGAGATTGGCAAGACAGAAAATGGATGGCTGCCTCTGTCACTCAACCCACACTCTTCTGGGTGGTCTTTACACTCACACACCAGGACTTCAACCATGGGGGAACCCCTCTCCCGGCACCACTCATCTAGAGTCAGTAGAGTGTCTCTCTCGCTACTAGGACTATGAACCCATGTGCCAGTTCCCCAATCTATCCCAGGGACACTGCGCACTACTGGAGCTACCTCATATCTGTGTACCTCCTGGTGTATGTTAACCCACTCCTTCAAGTCAGGGGCCAAATCTCTAGGTGTGTGTACTACTCTCCCAGCACTAGATAACCCAATATTGCTGCCACCATCTGAGCTGGATTCCACCTCCAACTCAGAAAACATCACTCTCTGAGCTACACACCTTTCTTGTTGCTGTGCTCAGTGATTGGCCTCTCGAGCTCTAACTCAACTCCCTGATTCTCAACTCATGCTCAAACTGTATTCTCTTTTCCTCTAGGTCTATTTTCCTAATACGCAAATCAATTTCCAACTGCCCATTTAACTGGAGCTTGGTCAGCACTAGTGCCCCTTTTTGCATAATTTGTGCATATTTACTTTATATCTAGAGAAATACAAATACAGTTAGGAAGCCATCACAGCTGTGAAGGGCACAGGCCTGGTTTGTAGTGAACATGTGTTTAATAAAATATGTTGAAAAGAGTAGAATAGAAGTGCAAGGCAGCCAAGATGTTGGACCTCTTAGAACCAGAAACATGTAGGAGTGCTATCTCAAGCTTCAGACCCAGACAAGCCAAGGACATCAAGCTAGTTTCATACCACAGATGCAGACATTTATATCATGTGATTCGTTTTTGTGTAGAATAATATTGCCTTTATTAACAAAGACTTTTGCTTGAAGTTTCCATCAATAATTATTATGCACGTTACGGTTTTACCTTTGAACAGAAACAGTATAAATGTCACTGCATGCTGATGTGCCACGGGAAGCTTTAGGCCACAACTGAACAATGGTTTATATTCTTTCCCCTTGATCAAGAAAATAAACTCTGCCCATGAGTTTATCTCAACCACCCCAGACAGTCTCCCAGGGAGAACTGCCTGCCCTTGATTGAATAGAGGCTGCTAAGTCTGTCTGTTCAGATACAAGCTGGTAAGATCCCACGTTGCTGTCAGAAAAGTGGGAGGGGAGAGCTCAGACTTTGTTCCTTGAAGTTTAAAGTACAATAGGTTTTGGCAGTCAAGCACAGAAATGTAAAATGTATGAATGGGGTTTTGCTTTGCTCTTTTGCTATGATACATATGAATGTGAATGAGTTTCTTTTTTCTTTTTAAAACATGAATGTGCTTTTTTTTCTTTTTAAATATGAATGTGATTGTGCTTCTTTTTTCTTTCTTGTTACAATTGTAAAAGCATGGGTATTTTTCTTTTTTGTGACAATTATAAATGCATAGTGATTCCAGGTATTTGCTGGAAGACTAGCAAGTGTGATATTCCCTCTGAGATAAAAAGGAAGAGACACTCCTGGGGAGGGGGTTGATCTGATTCACAGGCAGTAGTGAATTAACCAGTAACCAGCTCCTGGAAGGGTACCTTCAGTCAGAGGTTCTCCACTAGTTGCTAGTGAATTACCCAGTAGGAGGCACGTGGAAGGGACACTCCGGTTTGAAGGTGAATTGCCCAGGAGGAAGCTTCTGGAAGAGGCACCCTCTTTTTAGTGGTAAAGAGACATTCAATTTACATGGGTGCTGGCAAGCCTTACTCTGAATAAGTCAGATCCCCAGTTCCTGTAACCCCAGATTTCAGAAATTTGGAAGGTGACTCTAAAGAGGAACAGGCAAAGCTGAGGCATCAGTTTGTGAATCTGACATTTAGGCAAAGGGACAGAAATCTACTGGTGTCAATTGACTGTACCCTAAGCACGGGCTGGCCCTTGGTTGTGAATCCAAAAGCATGTGAGAGGAAGTAAATATATTTCCATGAGTAATATACTGACATGTATTGCTTCAGGCACCAATCCGCTTGGACCTCCCCATTACTACCCCAGCTCCAGATATAACTATACACAGGTTAGCAATAAGCGCGCTTGATGTTCAGCACTTTGGCCTCACTGTAATATATGTGAGATCAAGTACCACTCCATAAAATCAGCACTTGTTTTTCACTATTATCGGTCAGTGATTGTTATAGGGCACAAATAGATTAGTAAAGAAAACAAGGTTAAAAGGGATATAGGATAAGGAAATAACAGGTGGCATATCTCCACAGGGAGCCATGGAGACCATGGAGACACCTATGGCACATATAATAAAAACCTTTCGTTCAGATCAGGAAAAAATACTGAAATATTGAAAACAATGGTATAAAGTTACCAAAGGCCAGGCTAAATAATGGCCAAAGGACGGGACATTTGATGATTCGCTTTAAATATGGTAGGAAGAAAAGACAGAAAAGGGAAGCCATCCTATCATTATAGAGGGTGTTTCATAAAGCAAAAACAGATGTAAAAACGACAACACCAAAAGAGGTACAGTCCCCCAAGCAGCCCCCACGTTATGGTCTCTACTCTGTCTTGACAGCTGTGGGGTACCAAGATCCTGTTAGAGTTGAGCCTGAGGAGAGGGGACAAACTTCACAGGGAGGGGAAACAAAGCCTGACCCCACCCCCTCTCAAGATGCTTTGAGAGTAATGTGTAGCATTTACCATCTACATTGAACTTAGCTATTTTCTACCAGTTTAGTTGTATTACAGTATTGTGGATTTTTTGTCATTTGATCTTGTGTTAAGTATTGTAAAGATTACTTATTTTTCTAAACTAGAGAGGTGCCCATTTGTAGTGTTTTCACTGTATTACTGTATGTGTTCACAAAGGCTTTACACACTGCCTCTGAGATAAGCCTGTCTGCTCATTCCAAGCCACCAAGGGGGTGAGCAGGGGTTGTTTTAGAAGTGTACCCCCTTACCCTGACTAGAAGCAAGAGTCCCTATTTGGTCAAAGGTACCTACCTCTGCCAACTAGGGACCTCCAGTTCTAACAGTGGCCATCATAAAAGCATTGCAGTTAGCTGAGGGATCAGAGGTTACCAACTTTTCAGATTTGGCCTATGTCACCACCACTATACATTCTAGCATTCACAGGTGGAAGAGGAGAGGGTTTATTGAATCTGATGGTTCCCATGTAATGCATAAAGATCAATCAACACAATTATGTACCGATTTAACACTGCCAGCAAAGGTAGCAGTAGTGAAATGTGCAGCCCACGCCAATCAGCTGGATCTTATCTTCAGAGGTAATACTCTGACGGACTGGGCAGCAAAAGACACAGTTAAGTCATCCCCAAATTATGATCCATATGAAGAAAATACACTAGGTATGATGGCAAGCAGGCAACCATATGAAACAGAATTACAGCTTACATATAATGAATCAGAAAGATTGCATGTGCATGAATTGCAGGAACAAACATTTCTGCATGAAAGGCAGCTCTGGGAACAGAGGGGGTCTGTTCAGTCACCAACACATTTTATTTATAAGCAAGACAGTACAGGCAAGCCAGTTATGCCCCAAGCTTTGTTGTACACAGCCCTAGAGCAAATACATTTCCCAGCACAAACTTTAAAAGAATATCTTCCTAACCTATCTGAAATGACCTCTATGGACATTGCAGAGTGTGCCATATGTGAGCATGAGAGCCCTAAGCCAACTTCAAAGGTGATTTCTTCCACAATACCACATCCAACATGTCCATTTAAACATTTGAAATTAGATTCTGTCGATATGATAGAAAGATGTAACAACCATAGGTACCTCATAGTGATTGTTTGTCCATTTTCAAGATGGATTGAGGCAGGACTTGTGTACAATTTGACCAGACCGGTGATACCTAGATTGGGCGTGGCCAAAAGTGTCCGCTCAGATAACGGGCTTCATTTCGTTAATGCAATCTTTCAACAAATTTGTATTGCCCTTGGAATCAAACATAGGTTGACATCTGCCTAAGGGATATCAGCTGATACGAGCCCCATTCATAAGATGGCTTGCCTTTGCAAAAAAAAATATAATATTTGAAGTATCCCAGGTTAATGGTGTTGTCCCAGTATTGCAGATCTCTTGTATAAACTTGACAAGCAATAGTACTATGATGTTACTAAATATTTTATAAAACGCAACAGAGATCAGCTGCTTTACCTGGAGGTAGCGTTGAGAGGGCCACAAAAAGTTCCTTTCGTGAAACCTTGGTAGTCAGCTGGGAGATAGCATCCTCCTGTAAAGGGGGGAGTGCTGCTCTTTCTAGATATTTAGGGAATTCTTCTATATTTCTTGGATCTGACTCAGCATATAAAGTCTAATTGAACGCTATAAACTGTTTAAGAATCATGCATGTCTCCGTATAGGAAGTATTATCAGCACCCTTAATAGCCTTTATTGCGTTTTTAGCCTTTTTATCCGCCAATTGGTATGCAGGCATCTTTCCCACCTCTTCACTGTATTCATACTGCACAGAGCGGTACTTGTTATAACTAGCTGCAGCTTTCTACTTTAAAGTCTGACCAGCTAAAGCCTTTGTTGTAACAAGGTCAGTCTAATCCTGAATTTGTCTAAGGTCCTTTTGCCTGACAGCCAAATCAACAAGTTCCAAGCAAGTGGCTTTACTAATACCTTCTCTGGCTTTATTCTCTTGCCATATAAATTGCTGTGTAATACCCCTGATGTATGCCTTCATTGAGTACCAAACGATACACAAAGTAGTAAAATTAAGATTAAAATGAATGAACTCTGCTAATACTCTTTCAATATGCTCAATTTACTCACTATTTGTCAGTTGATATAATGGAAAAGAGAAAGAGCGACTAATTTCACTTATCTCTTGTGTTTTGAAGCTAAATTTGTTAGGGTTATGATCCACTGGTATTTTTGGACACAACTCAATCCTACCTGTCTGAAATGTCATATAATTTGCCCATACCATATCAATTCAATTTGTAAGCTTTATTCGACATTTTGTCATAAAAGCATTCACCTAACCCTATACAATAAATACTACTTATAAAATACTTCTAAAAATACATATTAAACCTTTGATGTCGAATAAGACATAATAAAAAGTCATAAAAATACAATCACAATTATTGCAATTTAAAAAACACATTTCATAGGTTAAGAAACATTCTGTTTGTCGCGTTGAAACAGTTTAGGGATGTACATTATTCCATTACAATACAGTAGCCAATAGAGAGCGAGTACGAATTAGCCACGACCATGCAAGATACTTTGCTACACCAACCACATGTAGTGTTGTACAATCTGATTCCAGTATCCTGAGGGCTTCAGCTTGGCTACGGGTTCCAAACTTTAAACATAGCGGTTTTAACCACTTGCGTCTAGGGGCCAAGTACAGTGGGCAACAGAACAAAAAATGGGAGATGTGTTCAATTTCCTCTTTACAAAGATGACAGTGCTCATCCCATGTCTGGGACCAGTGCTTCTTAAATGCATTTAGGGGTAGTGTGCCAATGCGAAATTGGAAATAGAGTTTCCTATCATACGGTTTTTCAATTAGATCCCAGAAGCCTTCGTATGATGGATACATTTTTAGATTTAAAAAGCGAGAAGTTAACTTTACATTTGAACTGTCACTAAACATTGCAAAATATATCATCTCCCAATACAGATCTTTTAAGTTTTCCTTTGAGGGGAAGCAAGATGGGTCTTTATTATCCCATAGGTGGTCCAGTTTCAATTCTCTAAGTAGACCACGCAACTCCCTTAGCCATGGGATAGTGTGGAAACGATCGAATTTGATAACATCCATCAATGCTGCTGCATAGTGGGCTAGCTCAGGGGTTACCATAATTCGCCTCCAGTACAGGAGGGGCCGGAGCCTCGCTATATCCACGATTGATTTTCTGCCCAGGTCTAGTTTTAATGGAATTATTGGGGTACTTTGGGGGACCATTGTGACCCCTCTCAGGAACTTGTTTTCCTCTCGCCCCAAATTAGTCAAGTTTGAAAAACCCCATAGTTCGGAGCCATATAGACAAGCCCCCAGGACCTTCATGGAATAAATTTCCATGACACAATTCAGAGGTTTTGTCAAGGAAGTACGATGTCTCAACGAAATAGCACCTGACAACTGTCTAAATTTTAGAAGGGTTGTGGTTATATGGTGATTCCAGCTCATGTTTTCTTGCAGAGTGATACCTAGGTATGAAAAAGAGTCCACTCTTTCCAGGGGTGTTCCTTTATATTTTATTACACCCCTGAAGGAGGACTTTTGATTAAGGCACATGAATTTTGTTTTAGTGGTGTTTAATTCTAGGCCCTTTTCATCACAATATACACCAAAGGCATCAACTACTTTTTGTAACCCACTAGGGGTGCGGGAAAGTAATAATGTGTCGTCCGCAAACATGAGAACTGGTACACGGGAACCGGCTATTACGGGGGCGTCACTAGCGACCTTCTCTAGGTGTTCAACAATGCCATTTATATAAATGGAAAAGAGGGTTGGAGCTAGGACACACCCTTGTCGCACCCCACGTTCAACCGCAAAGGAGTCGGTTACCTCTCCTTGTTTGCCCCATCGAATCTTTGCAAAATTATTTTCATGTAGGCGAACAAGGAGTGTAAGCAACTCCTGTTTTATTCCTGCATCCGCCAAGGTCTGCCAAAGTTTTTCCCTGGGGACTAAGTCAAAAGCAGCTTTCAGGTCTACAAAAACTGCATACATTGTCCCCTTCTTCAAGGTGACATTTCTCCAATAAATCGTTAAGAAATGGAGAACTTGGTCGATGCTACTGGTTAATGGCCTAAACCCAGCTTGGTAGTGTGACAATATGTTGTTTGCATCGATCCATTGCTGGAGTTTGTTTTGGACTAGTCGACCCATTAACTTCTGGGCTGTATCGATTAGGCTAATGGGTCTGTAGTTTTTAGCCAGGGAACGGTCACCTTTTTTGTATATGGGAATTATC
This sequence comes from Lissotriton vulgaris, assembly GCF_964263255.1. Lineage (NCBI taxonomy): Eukaryota > Metazoa > Chordata > Amphibia > Caudata > Salamandridae > Lissotriton > Lissotriton vulgaris. Next base: position 52,862,967 of record NC_141695.1, read on the forward strand.
TCAGCTCCCTTCCATGAGGCAGGGACTTCCCCTCCCATAGCCACTGCGTTAGCCAACATTGTAAAATAAGTACACCAGGACTTCCGGTCAGACAGGAAAATGTCAGCCGGGATACCATCCATACCTGGTGCTTTCCCCCCTGCTATGCAGTCTAGTACAACACTCACATCCCTCTCAGTAAATAGTGGAGCTTTATAGAAAACTTGTGTGGGAGGGCTAATATTATTAAACATAAGATTGCGGGCATACTGTGGTTTAAAGTATTCTACCCAACTGTTTATTGCGACATTATTTACAGGCTGGGGTGCTATGCCACCCTTTGCCCATTTTACTGAGGCCCAAAAGCGCTTTGAGTCCTTGGAGGCACAAATCTCTTTAAGTTCTTGCCAGCAATCCTCGTCCCAACGCTTTTTAGCCAACTTTTGTACCTGCCTGTACTGGTTTCTCGCCAGCCTTACTGCTTCCGGTCTTCCTATTCTTAGTTCCTTCCCAAGTTTGTCTCGGGCAGCCCTACAGTTCTTATCATACCACCCCCTTGGTTCTTGTGGTTTCTTCATTTTACCTATAGAGGTTTTTTTGCGGAAAAAACTCTGGATTTTAGTGAAAAGTAGCTCATGGGCGGTCATCATATAGTCTATGAAATTGGTCTGTCCAAAATGGGACTTAATCTTAGCGACTTCACCCACTACTACTTCCTTCAGGGTCTCTATTTTGTCTGGGTCTTCTTGGAGCATGTTCCACTTCAGGTAACGAAGGTTATTAGAACATACTAGGTCCTGAGTGACCATATCGTCCTTTCTAGGATGCTCATTTATATCATGGAAGGTATGTAGTGTCAAGCACAGCGGGTTATGGTCGCTTTCAATCTTGGCCTTCACTTCCATGTCTTCCAGTTTGTCCCAGAGCCTTACATCTAGGAGTATATAGTCTATCCTGCTGGCTGATCTACCATTATCAAAGGTATTTTCCCCCATAAAATCTGACGCTGTCCGTCCATTCGCTGCTCTAAGTCCTCTTGAGAGACAAAAACTTTTCAGTTGGATTGCTACCGTGCTCCAGGTCTTGATTACGGGGATATCTAGTTGGGGTATACCCCACTTGGCATCCTCGTCTTCAGCCAGGACTTTATCCTCCTCACCCAGGGGTTCAAAGGTGGTGTTAAAATCCCCGCCTATTATTACATGTGAGGGGTCTGGTAGCTGTTCAATATTCATCTCAAGGCACGATATGGTCTCTGATGATTTTCCCCTGGCTACTCCCCTTGCATACACATTAAAGAGGGCTAGTTGGTGACCCTTTTGCCAGATAAAATCAAGTGACAAAATATCGTTAGACGGTATAGACCTTTGCTTTACCGAGCAATTCAAGATTTGACGTACCCAAATTATCAGCCCCCCCGAGGGGCGTCCCACTCTATTGCTAATTGCCGGGACAAAGAAGTTTAAATACCCTTGTCTAAAGATTGGTATAGTCGACCAAGTTTCTTGGAACATGATAATATCGAACTGATTAATAAAATCAGCCCAATCAGGTATATTTAACTTATTAGCTATTCCAGCTACGTTCCATGAGATGATTGACAATTTTGAATTAGCCTGCTGAGAGTACATCTGGACAGTATAGGGGCTAATTTGCGTTTCTGCAGGATATGCTCCTAGTCTTACAGTTGTGTTCATTTCTGATTGCAGCTCAGCATTTTCCAATGATTTTTCCAGTACCACATGGACTCTATTTTGTTCTTCCGAACCGGAACTGCAAGGTTCGTCTGGGGCTGGTATATAATCATCTGACATCAGGGTCTTATCACGGCCTTGGTCCGACCACATATTCACAGTGACCGGGGAAACAAATGCGAGTCAATCACACTCATTCAGATCCGTTAACACAGAATATTGATTATCCAAAGGTAGCCCCCACTCACATTCTGGATTAGTTCTAGCCCTTCTATTTCCCACTACTGTCCATTTCGTTCTTAATATGCTCGGTTTTGCTACTAGACCCCTTCTACTGTAGAAGAAGTCCAGCGTCAGTGGGACTATTTCAGCTGTTCTACGTTGTGGGGGGAGAATGTTCCGTAGAACGTCGGGCAGAACATCGGGGCCCTTAAAATTCAAAACCACACAATCCCCTTGAAATTTCTTTGGTTTAGTACCTATCCACCTAACTCTCCTAGCTGTGAGCAGATCGTCTGATAATTTTTCCTTGCCCCAGGGGGATATATGCATGTTACTACTCAACCACTGGAGAGCCTTATTTCTTAAGGAATCAGGGGACTCGATCTGACCAGTTTTCAGCACGGGAGTGTTGGCTAGTACTAAAATGAGGGGCGAGGCTTCGACAATCAATTCAACTGGGGCAAATTCTGTGTTTGGTGTCTCAGTAGTGCTATTGCCCATTAATTGGGCTGGCTCAGAGGGTAAGTTCATATCAAGAGCAATGTCATTCCTAAGAGTAGCATGTTGGACATGGTCTGAAGAGGCTTGTAAACCAGCATTCATGGTCACCCCTGGCAGTAGTTTTCCCACAGACTCCATTTGATCAATTTTTGAGGCAACTAGTTTTGGTAGTTCACCCACCCCCTCATTGGTTTTCCTTAGGAGTGACTCTAGCTTGTTGACCTTGGTGACTAATTGGTCAACCTTCGATATTAGGGGTTTCATTATACCTAGTAATTTGGACTCTAATGTGCCCATAAGCTTGGTTAACAGGGTGTCCTCCCCTTCATCATTTTCATAGTCCTCCTCCCTTATCCCATCCTCTTTCTTTCTTTTTGCTCGTCTAGGTGGGGTTGCAGGTTTGTTTTTGGAGGAGCGTAAGCCTCCTCTTCTAGGTGGCGCTTTAGTAATCCCTTTTTTTACTCTAGGAGCAGGGACAGGTGTTGGGGTGGTATTGGTTTCTATGGCTTCCTCCTCAATTGTCACAGATTTATCTTGATCTTCTAGATTGATTAGATCTGTGAAGGGATCGGATTGGTGATCCGTAGAGGTCATTGAACCATTTATTTCTAGGTGCTCAATCAAAACTTCACTTTGATCAAAGACAATAGGATCATCAGTTACAGGCTGGATCACCTCTAGTTGATTGATTTGGGCACAAGGTGGTGAATCCCCCATCCCTAGGGAAGTCCTCCGGTTATTATTAATTTTGGTCACTACCTGGACTAAGTAGTTATGCATGGTGTTTGCCGGAGTGACAGGCGTTTTTTGTTTAGACATGATGGACAAAACGACGTTTGATAGCAAGATCCTATCACTAGTTAGCTATCAATACACTAGCCACACAGTAGATACACAATGCGTTTACCTTGCCACTAATCACTTTTAGAGCGGTGAAAGTTAGAGGGTAGGTCCAGTCCAGTCTCTCTCGGACGGGCTAAAACGGGCCCGCCCTTGGCCCGGGCTTCGCCCGGCGTCCCGCTCGCGTCCCGCGACGCGGGGTCTCTCCCTCCTTTCTAGGGCTCTGGCGCCCTCTGACCCGCGACGTCCCGCGTCACTGCACACGCGCCGCCGCGAGGCCTGCCGGGATTTGTGGTCTCCCGGAGCGGCGGCGCGGAGTCCGGTGCCCTGGGACTCTTGGCGGTGGCGGCGTCGGTGTTTGCGCTCCTTCGCGCCTGCTGGGCTCTCAATGACTCTCAAGGCGGTGGCGGCAAGGTCCAGGTAAGTTCAAAAGGCTCCCCCCGCTTGCCGGGTCTCTCCCTCCTTTCTAGGGCTCTGGCGCCCTCTGACCCGCGACGTCCCGCGTCACTGCACACGCGCCGCCGCGAGGCCTGCCGGGATTTGTGGTCTCCCGGAGCGGCGGCGCGGAGTCCGGTGCCCTGGGACTCTTGGCGGTGGCGGCGTCGGTGTTTGCGCTCCTTCGCGCCTGCTGGGCTCTCAATGACTCTCAAGGCGGTGGCGGCAAGGTCCAGGTAAGTTCAAAAGGCTCCCCCCGCTTGCCGGGTCTCTCCCTCCTTTCTAGGGCTCTGGCGCCCTCTGACCCGCGACGTCCCGCGTCACTGCACACGCGCCGCCGCGAGGCCTGCCGGGATTTGTGGTCTCCCATACCATATCAATCCTGGAGTACTGCATATGCGGACATAAATAATATGTATGTCCTGCAAGGTCTGGGTGTAGAGTTCTCCATACATCTTTAACATTATGCAAGAGAGCTACTTCTTGACTGGACGCCCTCTTTTGGTCATCCTGCGGTCGTCTGATGACTGTTAGAGTCGATCGAATAATTCATCACACACTTAAAAACAACCATCATTTTTAAGACCCTTTCCCATTCCAATAGTATTAACATTAATGCATTAAAAACCTCAGGATCATCAGCATTAGGCCCGCAAACATTTACCCAAACATATTTTTCATCAAATATAAGCAGCTGAGCAATTATCCACCTCCCTCTTGAATCAGCAAACATCCTATGTTTTGTATACATAGGCATCTTACTTGGAGAAATCGCAGTTCCTCTTATCGAGGCGCTTTCTGAGGTGCATACTATTGTTTGATATCTTAGTTGGCTAACCAGCTCCCTGTCTTTGTGAGCTTGATGTGTTTCGGATAAGAATACATGACGAGGCTTATACAAATTCAGCTCTTCTCAGACCAATTGGCGCTTCTTACCAGTATTTAAACTACAGACATTCCAACAGAGGCACTTAAGTAACACCATACGTTTTTTTAAAAGTTGGTAAAAAAACATTGATTTTCCTGACAGATGCATACATTCTTTAGCATAGCCCCTATAGACACAGTCTTTCATTGTTGAAAGGACCCCCATACATTGGTACTTGTTTTCAGCTCCCCGCCTTTTTTTTCGTATCCCCATTGCTTTTTCCTCACCCACTAAACCCAACCCCACCCACGACACCCACTCTATCCCACACACATCCTACCCTGTATCTATGGAAAAGAATCACCCCCCTACCTGAGGTCGCTGACAGGGCAGCCTACGAGAGCACCATCACACCCAGAAAGCCAATCCACTGCCCCATTCACCCATAGGTCTAGTTTCTCAACAGTCTCTTAGTGGTAGAAAATAAGAAAAAAGGGAATAAAAGAAAGGAAGCTTCAAGATATAGGGGGAATCCGTGTAAGAGACAGAATCAGCACAACATGAAAGGAGGCATACCAGTAATCCGGCATAACTAGAGTTACAGACCATTGCACATTTTTTGTTTTATGCAATATATGCCTGATTGCTCCCCCTTAATCTAACATTTAATAACTTTTCAAAAAGAGCCATTTGGTCCCTTGTTGCCACTTGGCCAAAATCTGTTGAGCATCCTGCCCCGTATACACCAATTGAACTTGCCCATTTTTAATGACTTTTAAGCGGGCTGGCTCCTGAAAAAAAAAACAGATTTTATTGGATCTATAAATTGGCGCAATTTCCATCATCTGTCCATAGTGTTCTTGCTAAACTCAGGCCTACGAAAGATGGAATATGAACCCAGTCCAATAGGAGCAGCAGGACGAGCCTTAGTCAAAACTGCTTGTCACAAGAGAAATTTCCCAAATAGATGAGCCGAGGATAGCGACCTGCAGGTTTGTTAAGGGCTGCTGGTAATCTATGTATCCGCTGCACTTGGCTGTCCAAGTCCCAGTCAGCCAGGTCAGGAAATGCTCTTTGGTGTAGTTGTACCACAAATGCTCGAGGAACTGCACACTCCTCACCACTAAATCCTCATCTTTTCCTTGCAGAAACGTAAGATGGTTTGCGTGTGCATCAGAGATTTTGGCGGCTGTCATAGTTTGATCTTCTGTGTCCACTACTTATTGCTGCAGCTCCTTGATATCTGTTGTTAATGCCACTACTTTGTTGTTTACCTCTGCAAGAGCCTGTTTAATTGCCTAGCTATCTGCTGCAGCCTGTGTGTAATATTCCTGGCCTTATTCTCTTTGGGCCTGCAATGCTTGATCCATTAGTTGAAGCATTTAGTTCATCCTTGCACCAGGTAGCAGCTGGGGGACATGAAAAAATTGGAGGTGTCATTGCTTTCTTCCGGCCGCTGTTTATCTTCAGCTCAGTGTTTGGAGACAGACTTGATTCTCAACCTGTGCTTTGAATCACATGTGTAGAGTCATAACCTGCCCCTGGCCCTAGGGCTAAGCCAGAGCCAGAACCAGAGAGCCTTGATATCAGATTTTTCACTTCCCCTTTCACAGTAAGCCACGTATGCAGTGGGCTACTGGTTATACCCAGTTTACCAGCTGTAGTCTTGCCATCCCATAGGTCACCTTTTCTGTTGATTCCTATTTTGTTAAATCTTATATTTTTAGAATTAACGTTGCCTTTTTTCTTTCATGTAGATGAGCTGTTTAGTCCATCTTCTAACACCATATCACTGAGAACAGGTCCCCCTAAGTCCTTTACACCAGCTCTATTAGTTTCCAAAGTGTCACTGGTGCAGCAGCTTGCTATGTCATTAGTGGTAGTTGAAGGGGTTGTAGCTCGATTCTGCTAGGTCACACAAGAATCATCACCCTCCAATCCTACTGCTCTTACGCTGATACCACCACCCTGCTGCAAATTCTCAAGGTCAATCTGTTTATTAAGTAAGGCTAGCCTTATCTGTATTGAGTGTCTGTCCCGAGCACAGTTGATTAATGGTCAGTGACTGAGAGTTTCCTGCTTGTGCAGCCAGTGCAGGTTCAGATTGATTAATTGGTCTATCGACTGGGTACCCCTGCCACAACTCCCAAGGAAGGCCGGTTTATTGTTCCTTCATCTATCACTCTCCTAGGCGAGCTGGAATTCTCACACTCCCCAACAGATCTTGGTGGGTTATGTTGTGAAAGATCCTAGCCCAAGGTGCTTTCCGGCTGTATTACAGATATGGGATCTAATAACATGGTTCGTTTCTCCCTTGATACATTAAGAACGGCCTCCTTTAGTGCATCCACCATCTCCCCTTCTGGCGGGAAGTTTACAGATCTCCTGGGTTAAATTAGGGCATTTGCTTTACCTGATTGCAGAGTCTTGAGAATAGGGTGTCCTACTCTGGAAATAGTCAAGCGCGCGCTGCCCTTTGGATGTGGGCTCTCAGTGGCGGAGTCAGTCCACCATGTTCCTTTCCCAGAATACAGGCTGTTTAATGACACGCAGAACCTCTTCAGGGGCATTCTCCCATTTATACAAGCTAAAGCAACTGCACGTTGGTTACAAATCACCCCCTTTGAACTAATGCGGGCATCAATGCAATGGAAAATGGCGTTGACGCTTTCAAGGAAGAGCTGCAGGCTGTGCGAGTGATGCTTATCAAGCACCGCCATGTCCTTGACCTAAATGACAGCCTTGGAAGGAGGAGTATGTGCCAAAATTCATACTGCGTGCTGCACATTTATACCTTCTAATGATTTGGAGAATGGAACTCTGACAGAGGCCATACAAGCTCTGCATACTTTGCAAAAGAAGATGGTGGATGATGGGGGCACCCCCAGCGAATGGTACACTGAGTGGTTTACTTGGGTACCTTCCTGGATGTCAGGACAATTTAATGCCTTGTTGCCCATTGTGGTGATCTTGATGTTGATCGTCTATGCCCTCCAGCTGGTGATAGGATGTTGCAGAGAGTTAGTCAGAAGATGGGAGGGATGTTCACTCAAAGAGTGGTCAATAAAATTCAGGATGTAGAGGTAAATGTATATACTATAATGATGATTTTATCAGGATGTAGGGAAAGAGAACCTACGGTCCATTCGGCTTCCATACGTCAGTACAAATAATCAAAAGAGGGGGGGAACGGACCACTCGCCCTGTGTACCAGGGACAAAATCGTTACTAATCCGTCTAAAAAAAAAACTCATTCACGTACACAAGATTTGGGAGTATATCTTGGTGCTTCGCCTTTCAGTAACGTGACAGCATCATCATTGGTTTTAGTTTGTGAATATGCTGACCTCCACTGGGAGGTTGACCCACTGGTATTTCAGTAGCATGCAGAGTTAAAACGATGAGTGGTGTGCTGGTGTCTAGTGAGTTAAAATTCTCTACACCACCATGTAGGCAGGTGCTTTATTAGATGTTGTGGTGTGGAAAAATAAAAACAAAGTGGTGTGTGCGCAGAACGAGTTACTTATCTACCGCACTGTTTGTGGTCTTTGTGGTCGACATGTTTCAGCCTCGTTGTCCAGGAGGATCTAGAGGCTCTCTTCGGGGCTGGTAAGTTTGTAGTAGCATGTTGTGGCGACTACAGGAAGTGGTTTACTTACCATTTTCGTTGTGTGCAGTCAGATCAATAGTACCTGTAGCTCAAAATAAAAGGAAGAAAGGCACAATTGAAAACTTTCCTATATAAGAGTAAAATTAAACCCAAATTGGTGATGCTATTGCAATAGTTTTTACATTGTTTAACAAATGGTTTTCGCTACCTTAGTGAACACTGAGAGGAATTTGTAGAGGAAATAAGCGCATTGGAGTAAAGCGCATTGAATTGGAACGCTAACCTTGCTCTCTTATTGTCAGCGCGATGAATTGCATTACGAGGAAAGTAAGAAGCATTCTGTAGTGTTGTGCATGCAATAATGACAGACACTTACTTGAGATTTATGGAGCTTTATTGGCACACTCCTTACTCGTCCCTGTCCCTACTCTAACTGCCCCTTTCCTGCTCATGCCCCTCCTCTTCCTCCACCCCATGACTCCACCCACGCCCAACTACTAGAATGCTCAAAACATAACATCTCCCCCTTTGTTAACAAAAGAATGAACAATCAGTCTCTGAGGCCTGTGAATGTTCCTTCTAGGTCGCAGATTCATGCCACCATCATCCAATTCAGCTTCAGTCCTCTGATCAGGTCTCTGGGCTGTGCCCGTTTGATTGGGTCCTTGTGTTTCCGGTGGATCTCCATCCTGTTCAAGCGCCTCTTTCATGCCAGGCCTGCACTTTTGAAAATGAGACACATTCCTGGTGATCCTTCTATTTTCAGACGCCGCCGTGACCATGGTTCCCTTTTGTTGGGTGACAACCCAGGGTTCGTCTTTGAACGTGCAATCTGTATTTCAGGATTGTTCTCGTTTGACCACCACACAGTCCCCTGTCTGTAATGAAGGAGACTTGGCTCTCCTTCGAGTGTCCGCATACGATTTCATTTTGTTCTTACTGGTTTGATCAGCCAGGGTCACTTCTTGGTGGATATGTGTCGGAGACACTGGTCGCAGAGCACCCTCCCACGTTGGAATCCTTGTTCTGATGGGTCGCCCCAGCATAAGAGTGGCCGGGCATTTTCCTGTGGTGGCATGTGGTGTAGTTCTGTATGCTCGCAGGACTTCGTTGAGGGCAACTTGCAAGTCTTTCTTCTCGAGCGTGGCTTTTTTGAACGTTTTCTTCAGAGTCGCCATGAACCTCTCAATGGTGCCATTAGCCTGTGGCCACAGAGGCGTGACCTTTCGATGTCTAAAGTCAAGGTGTCTTGCGAAATCGCTAAACTCCTGGCCATTCAAAGGAGGACCATTGTCTGTTTTGAGTTCCTTTGGGATACCCCATGCGGGGAACACCTCATCAAGCACCGCAATTGTGCAAGAAGCATTAGTGGATGGCATGAATTGGGCTATTGGAAACCTCGAGTACTCATCCATGATAGCCACCACATACTTGCCGGATTGGAGGGGTCCGTAAAAGTCCATGACTAGTTCTTGCCATATCCCACTGGGTAACTTAGTCATTTGAAGCGGAGCTGGGGGTGTTCCATGGCTAACTAGTTGACACTGGGGGCAATCCTTGAGGGTGGCCTCCACCATGGAATCAAGCAGCGGGAACCAGACTCGCTCACAGAGATTTCTTTTGGTTGCAACCACTCCCCTGTGGCCTTCATGAGCCAGGTTAATGATTCCTTGTCGTAGCTGCCTCGAGATGACAATCCGATGGTCTCTCAGGAGAAGCCCCTCCGAGGTGGCAGATAGCTCGTCACTGATGTGCCTGAACGCTTGCATTTCGTGGCGGACCTGAGGATCGGTCTTCTCTTCCTCACTGTCATGCCTCCATCTATGGGAGCGCAGTCGGCGCATCACTTTCTGTAGAATATTATCTTGGGCAGAAGCTTCCTGGATTGCCTCTAGTGGAATGGCTGGAGGTCGGGCTGACCCTACTACAAAGTGTATGTATACTTCAGCTATTGACGGAGGCGAAGCCTGGGATGCCTGAGGGTGTCGGGACATATAGTCCGCAGGGTTCTCCCCTTTCCCCGGTTTGTGTATGATTGTGTATGTGTATTCCTGAACCCCATTGTTCGATTCTGGGTGGCATCTTGGCATTGGGGTTGCCAAATATGGTGACCAACGCCTGGTGGTCCGTTATCATGGTGAAATGTTTACCATATATGAAGACATGAAAGTATTAGCAAGCCCAGACGACTGCGAGGCTCTCCTTTTCTGGCTGAGAATAGGCCTTTTCAGTCTCAGATAGGCTGCGACTGGCATAGGCCACGATGTGCCGTTGATAAGTGTCTTTATTGTACTTGGCTAAGACCAGACCCACTGGACTGGCATCCACCGTTATTTCAGTCTTCCTCTTGGGGCTAAAGTATGCCAGGTTGTCCGCAGCCTCAACGGCCTGTTTGATTTCCCTAAAGGCCCTCTCACATTGGGAGCTCCACACAAACGGTTGTCCTTGCTTCGTGAGGGTTCTCAATGGATAACTGATAGTGGCGTAGTCTTTTATGTATCTGGCACAATAGCTCACCATGCCCAGGAATGAACGAATGTCACTAACATCTTGAGGACTCTTGTTAGCATTGAGTGCAGTCTCTTTTTCCGAATCAGGCCTCATGCCCGCTCCCGAGAACACATGGCCAATGAACTTGAGAGTGGATTGGTGGAACTCACACTTGTCCTTATTTAGGGTCAGGTTGGCCTCTAGGAGGGCATGGCATACTCGCTCAAGCGCCTTGTCATGCTCCTGTGTATTCGACCCATATACCAGAATGTCATCACTGTAATTCAACAAGTTGGGTATGTGTCTGATGGTCTGACGAATCATTTCCTGAAATGTTTCAGCTGCTGAGGATATGCCAAAGCTCAGTCTCTTGTAACTAAACAGACCTAAGTGGGTAGCGAAAGTGGTTATATATATTGACCTCTCATGGAGTTCCAGCTGGTGATAGTCTTTATTCAAGTCAAGCTTAGAAAATACTCTGGCTCCATTCATGGCGGCTATCATGTCACTCAGGTGGGGTCCTGGGTGATGCTCTCTCTCTATGGCAGTGTTGGGAAGTCTCATGTCCACACATAAGCGCACCTTGTCCGGAGTGCCTTTCTTTGGGACGATGACGATGACGATGACGACGGGTGGCACCCATGGTGTGGGACCATCTGTTTTTTCAATAATGTCAGTTTGTAGCAACTCCTGAATCTCATCTTCCACCCCTTGCTGAAGATGAAAAGGCACTCGTCGAGGGTGTTGAGCTACAGGGCGCACTTGATCATTGATGTGTAGATAGCTTAGGGAACTTACGGATTATGTCTGGATCATCGCTGACTCAATGGAGGATCTCTACAAGGCGGAGAGGTTCCGCAGTCGGCAAGCTGAGGAGGCACTCAGCCTCAGGGCCTTCAATGACATGGATGTATGCTGTCACAGACTTGCCTTTATGGGTGAGAGTTGTTTCAAATTTACCCAAACATGGAAGTGGTTTCTTCGCCATCCAGGTGAATACTCTTACGTGTGCTGGACTCAGTTGAGGTGGTGATTTCATTTTGTTATATTCTGTCACGGGCATGTAGTTTAGGGATGCCCCACTGTCGAGCATGAATTGTGTTTCATGGGTCCCCACTCTTATGTCCAATGGGGAATACCTTTTTAGTTGATCTGGGTCTGATACCATGAATTTGAATTTGAATTTGAATTTTAAAATATTTGTAGAGCGCTCTTATACCAGAATCGGTTTCATGGCGCTAGATGGCAGAAGACCAGTGGGTGCGGAGGAAAGGGTTATACAGCTACAGATCTGGAGAACAAGAAGGTTTTAAGATGTTTGCGAAATTCCAAGTAGGAAGATGACGACCTAAGAGTAAATGGAAGTGAGTTCCAGAAAGAAGGAGCCAGCACTGCAAATCTGGCCCCACCGGACTTCTGTTTTCTGAAACGAGGGACTGACAGAAGGGCCAAGTGAGTGGAACGGAGTTCTCGGGAGGGAAGGTAAGGGGAAATGGCTTCACACAGGAAAACGGGAGCGGTCCCTGATCTGGCCTGGTAGGTTATACATCCAAGCTTAAAAAGGGCCCTCTCCCTCACTGGGAGCCAATGGAGAGATTGCAACAGAGGGGTCGTATGATTGAACCTGGGGAGACCGTAGATCAGGCGAGCCGCCTGATTCTGAATCTGTTGAAGCCGGCGGAGCAGATAAGCCGGCGCACCATTATAGATGACGTTCCCATAGTCAAGGCGCGAAAGCACCATGGCCATGAGGATGAGCTTGAGTGCAGCAGTTGAGAAGAAGCGGGCAACCCTTCGAATAATCCGTGCAAACATATTCATCTGTATAATCAGACTCTGCGGACGTCGATCTTGATTCTCTCAACGGTGATCGTTTCGGTGACCTTCTGGTCCACTGGGATCCATGAGAATCTCGGCTGGAACAGGACGATCCAGAGGATGACATCTCCCTGTCTTGCACTGCTTTGGCGTGATGTCTTCTGGGATCAGACCGCAGCTTGTTCGTTTCACCTCTTCTTTCTTTGTTTTATACACCACACATCGCTTCAAAGTGATTCTTTCGCCCACACTTGTGGCACTGTTGACCCATCGCCGGACACACATCTGCATGCGCATAATTGTACCCACATCGATAGCATTTTCTAGACCGTTCTGATTTTCTTGCATGTTCGGCCTTCTTGTCTCTCCGGCTGGACCCGTAGCGTCGACGTCCTTTGGACCTTCGCTGTCTTTCACCTGATCTCCTGCGAGTGTTGGTGTTTTGCGTCCAGAATGCTTGTTCTTTTCTCTCACTTCTTCCTGTCTCCATGCATTTGGCGTGCTCCTCCGCTTGATCATGTACCCTTGTCATTTCTTCTATCTCATCAAGATTATGGCTTTTTCTTAGCAATCTCCTCCGCAGTGTCTCGGAGTGACAACCCTCGATCACTCGTAGTCGGATAGCATCTTCCGTTGAGAACACATCAAAGTTGCAATACTGAGATAGTCGACGTAGCCTGGAGAAGAAGGTATTCATCCTTTCTTCCTTGTCTTGACGAGCTTGATGAAATACATATCTCTCATAGTCCACATTCCTTTTGTGTATAAATTTCTTATTCAGCGCCTCATTCGCCTTGTCATATGTTCCTTTGTCGTCTGCCGACAGCTCTTTAATCACTTTGCTGACTTCATTGCCAACTAAATTATGGAGTGCAATGAGTTTGTCCCTATCTACAGTGACCTTTGACCCTTCAAGATAGTCCTCAAAATCTTCTAGCAAATCCTGCCATCGGGGGCCCATGCTTCCACCAGCCACCAGCGTTAGTGGTTCAGGGGGACGCAGGCGTGATATTCAAGGCTCAGCTGGGGTAGCCACAGTAGCATTGCCACCATCCTGCTGTGGTGTATTTGACATCTCCGCAAGTGATTGTCAGCGTCACCTTTCTTTCCACTGGTGTTGGTTGCGTTTATCAATGCTTGTTTGGTATTTACCAATGCCTGTTTTCATTCACCAACGCTTGTTTTCATTTACCAATGCTTGTTTTGCATTTGCCAGTGCTTGTTTTTGCATTTACCAGTACTTGTTTTCATTTACCAATGCTTGTTTTGCATTTGCCAGTGCTTGTTTTTGCAGTTACCAGTGCTTGCTTTATGGAGCCATGAGCCGCCTGATTTCAAAATGGCCGCTTTCCAGTCACACATAAGGATTGTCCTTTTGGCTGCCTGACTCCAAAATGGCCGCCGCTAGTGAAATCTCGGCTCCCGCGAGACTTCAATTTCATTCATTCTCTTCGCTCTGATCCAGTCACTGAGACTCACCGGACCGCCGATCTTGTCAGCAGCACCGTAGCAGCCGCTCTCCACTCACTTTCACTGGAGCTTCTTCACGATGGGGTCAGGGTAAGCTCCCGTTTCTGTCGCTTCACTCGTGGCCACTTCCGACGCCTTGCCAAGTTGCACGCATCTGGGGTGAGCTCCCATTTTGGCGCGAAGTGACTCTTGGTAACAAACTTCTTCCAGCACTCACTCGGCAGCGCTCCACACGATCGACGGATCGCGGAGCTGTTACAACTGTCGCTGGCCTGGGTCCTCAGACGGCGATCTTCTCAGGGGGGCACACGTGTTGCGACAGCGACTACTTCACGGTGCTGCCCAGGGACAGGGCACTCTCTCTCTCAGTGTGGGCATGGCAGGTTACCTCATCCCACCCTCATCGCCAGCTGTAGTGTTGTGCATGCAATAATGACAGACACTTACTTGAGATTTATGGAGCTTTATTGGCACACTCCTTACTCGTCCCTGTCCCTACTCTAACTGTCCCTTTCCTGCTCATGCCCCTCCTCTTCCTCCACCCCATGACTCCGCCCACGCCCGACTACTAGAATGCTCAAAACATAACACATTCCATGATCGTTGTCAGATTAAATGTAATTTCGGTGCTGTGAGCCAGGTGATATGGCTGATGACTGCGCGCAAGTCATAGCGCCATGATGGTACAGAATGGATGTCATTGTTAACTATCTTGCCCATTATGCCACTTGGTGTAAAGGTAGGGGCAGTGCACGCAATCTGGTTGAGAAGCTGTTATTTACTGAAAGCGGGACAACGACTGTGTAATTGTTAGCGCAGTGTTTTGTTTATGTGACCGAAAGTGAAGGAGATAAAGTTTTGCCCGTACTGCTGCTGTGCATTTGTTTTCAGGTAAGGCTGCGGTCAATCTGTGTTTGTTATAAATACCTCTATATCCCCAATTCAGGGCCTCCTCGAGGTGCAGGTCGGCTCTACGGACCTGCTCGTGTGTACACCATCTTCAAACAAATATAAAAGGATTGAACGACAATATTCCTTGGCATCCACTAACTTAAGGTTGATATCACCCGAACTATTTATAAAACAGAGGACGTCAATCATGCGTCACACTGACTGTTCGTAGCAACCCTTTGTGCATACAAGAACAGCCAAAAAAAAGACGTGCACATGTCACAAAAGTTCAAACAAAATGGAATGTAAAAGCTGTACGATAGTTATGCATCTGTTTTTTTTAATGAATTTTCAATACTGACGATAGACATGAGGCACAAAAAGTGCAGGTAGTCTATCTACTCTGTTTAACTTGCCAGAGCGCAGATATTGCCGTCTCATCACAGGCCAGCGCTACCCGGGTCGCCGTGCACAGAGCCAGCACAAGTTAGGACAAACTGCTGTTGGTGAGAGACGCTACAAGGAACATGCTCTCCTCACTTCTCAAGTAAGACAAACTAACCTCCCTTTATCCCTTCAGAGCAGGTCCGTAGAGCCAACCGGCGCACACGGTGCTATCTCACTCTCCTCTCCTCGTGGCTTGAGCCTCCGCTGTGACTTCGTTGATCTTCAGCAGTGGAACAATGGCCCCCGACGGGGATGGTTTGAGGTCCCTCCTTGGCAAAGGCAGGCTCGGGCCGGTAGCACAGCTCCTCTGGGGATGCCGGTCCGGGCTGATGGCAATGACGAAGGTCTCAGGTTGCAGCTGGACACACGCACACAGCATCGCTGAGACTCACTTAAGCTTCGGGTGTGCACAATCACAGGGCAATCCTTGCAAAGGTCTCAGGCTGCACAAGGCACATGCACATAGCGTCGCTGAAACTCACTTGAGCTTTGGGTGTACACGGTCACAGGACAATTCTCACAACGGTCTCAGGCTGCACGAAGCACCCGCACACAGAATCGCTGAGACTTACTAGGATTCCAGGTGCCCGCGATCACAGGGCATTCCTCATGAAGGTCTCAGGCTGCATGAAGCACACGCACACAGCGCCGCTAAAACTCACTTGAATTCCGGGTGCACGCGATCACAGGACAATCCTCACGAAGGTCTCAGGTTGCACAAAGCACACGCATACAGCGTCGCTGAGACTCACTTGGACTCCAGGTGCACATGATCATGGGGCAGTTGCTACGAAGGTCTCAGGTTGCAAAAAGCACACACACACAGTGTTGCTGAGACACACCTGGAAACTTTTATGTTCCTGAGTTTCCACAACAGGGAGCCAGCACTACTCGAGCCCTTGGGGGCAACTTACTTCAGGACAGGGGGACACCGGGGGGGAGCACAGCACACAGCAAAGTCCATTAGCCCCTCCTTGATTAAATCAGAAAATGTCAGTCTCTTCAGCTGTTTCTTCCTTGGCAGAGGCTCCTCTTGAACACAAAGTAGTTTCGATCTTTTACAGTCTTGTCTAGGGGTTTCAGCTCTCATAGTTATACCCCCAAATGTCTTTGAAGTCTTTTTGTTCAGGGGGCACTGACCCCTGTCCAAATCAGTTCTGAGTGTCTCCCTGTCAGTGACACCTTTTCCCTTTGATAGTGGGGGTCTGGATTCTCAATCATGCAGCAGGAGATGGGGCCATTGTTTTATGGCGGCAGCCCAGGCTTCTTCACCTCCAGGTGCTACTCCTCCCCCCTACACTCCTGATGCAGGTCAGCCTGTTGCTGTCCCACCTCCTCCCCTGGGTCAAGACAGTCCCCAGATCCTATCACTTTCAAATCCAGACAGTCAATCTACAACCAGGCAGACACACAGAATTGTTAGAACACAAAAAACAGCCACTTCTAACTGTGTGTTGCCAAACACACAATGCAAAAACCACCTTCATAAAAATGTGTTACTAAATTGTGAGTTCAGGCACACTCCTCCATCTTTAGACTATGGAAAGATAGGCTGGAAACATATTACACAGCCTTCCCATTCTGTCCTAGGGGCAATATGGCCTTTCAACAGTGAAAAACTAAATGAAGAGTATTTCACTGTCAGGTCATGGTACACACCTCAGTACATGTCCTACCTTTCACATACACTGGACCCTGCCGAGGGGGCTTCCTTGGGCCTAACATAGGGGTGTCTGATGTGCATAGAAAGGGAAGGGTAAGGCCTGGCAAGTGGGTGCACTTGTCAGGACAACAAGGCAGTTTAACAAACTGCTCGCAGCCACTGCAGTGGTGGGCCTGAGTTCACTCTTTAGGGCTAATTGTGTGGGTGGCACAATTAGTGCTGCAGGCCGACTAGTAGCAATTGCATTACCAACCCTGGCACACATAGTGCACTTTGCTAGGGACTTTACTAGTAATGGACGCATACCAATTATGGACAACCAATTACCATTACTATTTATATAGGGAGCACTTGCACTTTGACACTGATCAGCAGTGGCAAAGTGCCCAAAGCATCTAAGTTGGCAACACTATGTCAGAAAAAAGGTCTAGGGGGAAGGCAAAATGTTTAGGGAACTTTAGCCAAAAAGGGCCAAGTCCAACACCCTCCATCATTGAGCCTTCCCTGTGTGACGAGCTGTGGCTGACGTGGATGTGGTGACGTGCTAACGCTGAAGCGGAGGTCGAACGCTTGACGGAGAGAGAGAGCAGCGCAAGCAGAATCGAGACGCGGAAGACACGGTGCGGTAATCAGACTCGTACCAAGCTAAAATCCCCCCCCCCCCTCCCCAAGGGGGTCGCGGAAGGTGCCGGCCGGGATTATAGTGGGCGGTACATTGATCACGGTGGAAACCGCTACTGAGGGTCTGCCCCCTGCATGAGTTCTGCGCTCTCAGTAAGAAGGGCCAGGTGGAGGTGTCAGAGTTCGCGGGGCCCCCGGATGAGGGGAGCAACTCTGCTGGGAGTTGCTGTTGCAGTTGCTGAAAGTTCGTTATTCCCTGATTCTGGCAAATTAAGCCCAAATTAAGCCCAAGCCCCGGGGAGACACCCGATTAGGGGCCCCTGTGAGGACTGGGCAGGTTCAAGGCAGGTACAAGCCAGCACAAGAGAATCAAAGATCAGCCTCGGTCAGCCAATCAGCTCACAGGGAAGGTAAGTGGTTTTAGATTTGATTTTTACCCGTTTTTATCATTTGGATTAGCGTGTGAGTGGTTAAAGTGAGGGCTGCTGAATTCGCAGGCTAACAAGGGAAGGCTAGCCTGTGCGGCCTTGACATAATCCACGGAACAGGTGTAGCTTGGATATGGCCCCTAGAAAGGCAAAGCCAAAGGAAATATGCTTAGAGACACTGGAAAAAGCTGATGAGTTCGACGTGACATGAGTCGCGGAAGGGCCCGGGCTAAACGATAAAAAGGAGGGGAAAAAAACTGCCAAGAAGTCCTCCACGGAGAATAAACTGCAAGGATGTAAGAAAGATTGCAGCCTTGTGTCTAAATCGATAAAAGACTTTGTGGGGAAGCACTTTAAGAGAACACCCACCCCAGGAAAAGGGCAAGCCCAAGAGTTCAATAAGGAGTTACTAAGCGTTGAAGTAGAAGTAGAAGATGTAGTGGAGATTGTGGACTCCTCACTCACACAGTGTGATCTAAGCCATAGGATGCTCCCCCTTGAACCAAGACTCTCATCTTCTCCTCAGATCTTCTCTTTGCCAAGGGCAGGGGAGGAAGGCTTGACTGGTCTTGGGTCCAAAGATGTGGGGGACTGTTTGAATATATCAAATCCAACGGCAAGAACTATATTTGACAGAAGTGTGGACCAAGTCGGGAACCAAAGCCCTAAACCTCTAGATCCTCTAAATGAAATATTACGGAATGGAACTCTGGGCATGGATATTACATCGTCATCCTCTGCCTCGATGTTGGACATTATGTTGATGCTACAAAAAATGCTGCAAGGACTGCTAGAGGTTTCTGTGTTAAATAATACCCTGTTAAATAATCATGAAATACAATATAAGGAAATTATAGAAGAACTGCAGGGGATAAGGGGACTGATGCCTACAATGGTTAGAACAGTACAGGACCCAGCGACAGATGGCCAAGTTAAAGAGAACATAGAGCCATTAGTGGAGAGTGGTCCCCTGAATAACGTTTATATTTCTAGATGGCCTATGTTGGTAAGGAGGCGGAGAGAGACCTTTGGGCTCCAGAACTTCAGGTACTCCCATAAAAGTCTTTCCCACATTCAGGGTAGACAGAAGGCCAAAAATAAAGTGAAGGGTAAAGAAATGCAGGCTAGGGTAATAACTAAGGAAAATGTCCGGCGGAAAAACATGAAAATGGAAGGAAGGGAAATAGGGAGGCAATCTGTCCCTGTAGGTGCTGCGGCTGAAGTAGAAAAGAATAGGGCATCACGAAAAATCACGTATAAACCTACGGGGGAGGTGGCGAGCTCCAAAAACATTAGTAACAAGTTAGGAGAGAGAGCACCCCTAAGAACCGCAATGGTTGGAGGTAGCATAGCAGACACACTCCCTAGAATAAATGCACAGGAGGGAAGAGGTGGCTGGGATTCAATATCCTCAAATAAAAGCAATTATAATAAAATGTGGATCTACTTTAAATCCAAGGAACAAGTGCCTGGAGGGAAAAAACAAAGAAAGGTAGTGCCACTAAACCGTTCCCATCTTTTATCTTCGTTTGCAAAATGCCCGTCCCTAAAAGAAATTGGTTCAAAGGACCTGAGACAGATAGGGTTCTGCAGTGACAAGAATGGTGCAGAATATACAAAGGTGCTACTCTACTCAGGGCTTGTTAAAGCGGCAATCCAGAAAGCCGAAAAAGAAAATTTTAAAAGAGGGTATAAGGATAATCCAGGAAGAAGAAGTAGAAGTAGGGAAACAGCAAAAGGGAGGCTTTCTGAGGTTTCACGCAGGATTGGGGGAAAGGCAGGTGAGGTGGAAAACCAGGGGTCGGGGGGAGAAGGCCAATATCACCATAGCTGTAGAGAATTCGAAGCTTAGAAAGGACGTGGGTAGCTGGGACATGGATAGTAGTGCTTGCTCATGGGGTCTGAATGAGACAGGGTGTCTCAGTGAGATCGACTAGGTTACCGTGTAGCCGCATAGCCTGAAGTTAATTTCATGGAACATAAACGGGTTGGGAGGTACAACAAAGGCAGATAGTTTAAACCAGGTTGCAAAGTGGGTAGACATCATTTGTCTACAAGAAACTTGGCTATGCGGCAACACCCAGGTAGTTGAAGGATTTGTTCATTTTCATAAACCAGCGAGTAAAAAGAAAAAATGTGGACGTCCCTCAGGGGGGATGATGACCCTCGCTTCAACCAGATTCGTGAAAGAGACCAAATTAATTAACTCACTATGTAAATGGTTGTTGGTCTGCAATGTATGTCACCCAGGTACTGAAGGGAAGGATGCCCATTTGATTATCATAAATGTATATATTCAATGGCGGTCTCAAGAAGAATATGATATAGAATTAAGCCTTTTTAAAAAGGACATAATTGACCTGACAGAAAAGTATGGGAAAGCCACATTGATGATAATGGGTGACTTTAACCACAAACTAAATTTTGGAAAGATTGATTACTGGTTCGAGGACATGCTGAGTGCCTATAATATAGGATCAGCAATTTTCCCATTGTGTTTAACCTCTAGCCAGGACGAAGCCCTTGGGAAGTTCTTGGGTTCTAAGGGTCTAATATGCTTAAATGTCAGGAAAGAACCTGATCGGCCGGCGACACAGAGCTTTAGAGTAGGAAACCAACAATGTCCAATAGATTATATATTCACTCAGGCATGGAACTATATAATGGTAAAAAAGTTCCATGTAATTAAGCGCAGGGATAGCGATCACAATGCCCTGTTCTGTGAAATAGTGGGTGGGTCATTAAGTAAATGTGAAAAGGTGATCACCCAAAATGTGGAATATCCTAAGCGCATAACTACAAGATTGACGGATGAGTATGTTGAGAAATTGGCTTGTTTTCAACAAAACATACTGAAGGATAAACTCGAAGGGCATCAGGTAGCATGGTACGAGGATACAATAGTACAGGCGGTGCAGTGTCTAAGAGTATATCTAAAAGATAAGAAAGACACCAAGGTAAAAACACAGCCCAATAAAGGGAAGCCCAGGTGGTTCAATCAAGAATGCCAGAGTAAAAAAAGTGAGATACGGAGAATAGAACGACGCCAGAGGAATAGTTATGACTTAGGGATCTTGGAACTCCTACTCGGGCTAAAGAAAGAATATAAATATTTAGTAAGGAAGCAGAAAAGAATCTTTAAAGAAGAATGTTGGGCAAACCTTTTAGAGACAATAGAAAATAAAAACATAAAAGGGTTCTGGAGGCTGATACAGGATGCTACAGGAAGGGCACCGGGTACGATGAGTTGTGTTGTGGAAGATGCAGCTTGGGTAAATTACCTAAGTAACCTATATAGTGCTAAAAGGACCCCGGAAATTGTAAAGAATAAATCAGCTTGGTCAGGGGGCGTAGAAGGATTAAAATCAGACTTCGCAGTAGAGAAAGTAAAAGAAACCATTAAAAAGCTGAATCTATCACGTGCTGCAGGTCCAGATAATCTTCCCGCCGTTTTAATTAAAACTCAGATAGATTGGTGGGCAGGATTTTTTTCTCATATGTTTGCAGCAATCCTGGACTCAGGTCATTTTCCTAAATCCTGGAGAGGGGCCATAATTAGACCCTTGCATAAAAAGGGGGAAAAGAAGGACCCTAGGAACTACAGGCTGGTCAACTTGCTGGAAATTGGCAAAAAGATTTTCACAAAAATCATCCTTGGCAGGTTAAAGGAGTGGGCGGAGCGGCAGTCAATAGTCCCAATAGAGCAGGGTGGCTTCAAGGAAGGGCACTCTACTGTTGATCACTGCTTCGCACTGTGGGCTGTAGCGAGGAAGTCCATGGAGCAGCAGGGCAAATTGTTTTGTTGCTTTGTTGACTTTCGCGCTGCTTTTGATTTGGTGGATAGGGACTGTCTGTGGGAGACATTGCGAAATTTTGAGGTTCCTGCCGACCTTTTGCGGGTAATCCAAGAACTGCACAGCCAAAATTGGGCACAAGTAATCAAAGATACCTCTGGTGGTCTTACAATGGAAATAGAGATATATAATGGGTTGAGGCAAGGCTGCGTTTTGGCACCGTTACTCTTTGCCATATTTTTAGCAGACTTGCCTCCTCTCTTGGGCACAGCCAGAGGTGCAAACCCAAAAATAAACGGTAAGCACCTGTCCTGTCTGTTGTACGCGGATGACCTTGTAATAATGGACCAAACAGAGGTGGGGCTTCAGAGGAAGTTAAATGTATTTAATGAATATTGCATTGCAAAGCGTCTTACAGTAAACATGGATAAAACAAAAATTCTATGCTTCGGGAAGAAGTGTACGAAATTTAGCTGGTACTTGGGCCAAACTAAATTAGATACTGTAAGCGAATATAAATACCTCAGAATATGGTTTACAAGGTCCCTGAGGTGGGAAACCCACTTGGAAGCTCAGAAATTAAAAGCGCATTTAGCGGTATGCGGGCTGAAAAGATTCAACAATAGCTATGGCGACATGTCACACAAACCTCTATTGACTGCCTTTAAGGCTATGGTCCCTCCGCAATTCCAATATGGGGCAGAAGTAATCTGCATTGACGGGAAAAGCTCTTGGGATAAAGAGGAGGGCAAATGTTTAAAATCCCTTCTATCTCTTCCTGGGTCGGTAATGGTCCAGGCAGTTAGATTGGAAGTAGGCCTAACCGCATGGAATGTCCAGGTGCAGATGAGTCTCCTTAGATTTTGGAATCGATTGGGGCAGGGGGAAGTTACAAAGGTGTCACAATGGTGTATGAAAGAAATCCAGACCAGTGAGTTAAAGTGGGCCAAGGCAACAAGAAGTAAACTCCGGGCCATTTGTGACCACCTGAATGTGAACATTGACCGTCTGACACTCCAAACTAATGTAATAAAGAGCGTACTAAAAGCACAGGGAAAAGAAATTTCAAGGGGCACAGACCAAGAGTATTTGAGAAAGAAGGACTCAGTGAAATTTATGAGCCCAGGTTGGGAGAAAGACTGAAGCTTTCCATATATAGATTTGCTACCAAACCGTTGGTTAAGGATAGAAGTTCTTAAGTTAAGAATAGGTATTAACCCGATATTTTTAAATAGTGCAATTAAAGTACATTCCTGAAAGCATTGGAAATGAAAAGGGGAGACCTCTTTCAGTATCCCTCCAATTTACAATTCAGAAAAAATTTGAAAAGTCAAAAGAATTTTCCAACTCTTAAAAGATCTTTTGTCACAAACCACAGTGATTTTGGAACTTGAGGCCCTGGTGTGAAAACTGACTTCAATGATTATCACTCTATTACACCACTGACCAAGGCAGAGCAACTAAGGAGGCACTGTGTGGAGTTGTCTTATGCCACACAAATCCTCCTACTACTTTACATTTACTTGCTTAGGTTGGTCATTAATAAAGATGATTAAAAACTTTGCAAGATTAGGTGAAGCCACTTATTCTTCTAAAGCTATGTACTTGCTCACAAAGGCTCACAAAGGCCTCTATCTGGCCAGGGCTAGATATCGTATTATCAAAATGCTCCATATTATTAGAACACCTCTTTTTCTGCAGAAAATCAGTGCATTTTAGAATTATTATTTTTGGCTCTGTTCAATTAAGCAAATCAGATAAACTCCTGAAAATAATCATTTTCAAATACAAATCTAGAACTGGGCATGTTGTATTCTGCTGATCTGGTGCCATCTGATTTTTAGGGTGATATTATCAAATTAGAAGGAATTGGATGAGGCAAGCCACAAACATAGTAACATTGAGCAGCCTCATTACATTCTAATGACAGAGGGAAGGAAAGTATGGGCCTGATCTAGAGTTTGGGGGGCAAAGTTAACTTCTTTAAGATGGTGATGGACAATACCTCCACCATTCTGAGGGAACTCCCCCAGTAAAATGTAGAGTTGCCTTGCAGAACACTCTGTACATTGACATAGACTGCTGCAATGGCTGTTATCTCTCTCTGCCGGAAATGCTTGACAACGTACTTTTCTAACGCTTTTTTTTTATATACATAACTCCCCAAAACAGGAGTCTGTTTTTAAAATACTAAGATTTTCTGTCAATTCCTTGTTTTTACCCTTCCTGGGTTTCCTTATACTTTTACTACGGAGTCTCGAGACCCTGATCCTACTTTCTGCCGCGTCTCTCACCACTTAGCTGTATTTTCCTGCTTTTCCTACATTTAGCGCACTCCTCTTTTTGGTTTGGGTCATTCTTATTTTGTTTTTCCTGCTCGTTGTTCTCATGGTCCACTTGACACTGTACCCACAGGACCTGGACCTCCGTATAGGCCTTCTTGTGCAGGAACTGGTAATTTTGGTCCTGGTCTGTCATATTGGTCCTTGTGGCTTTGTTCATCCTGGTCCCCATCAGCCCGGTCCTGATACCACAGTTTTTCTTCTTCTACTTGGTACTTCACGTCCTGATCCCATTGATTCTGGTTCCTTTGGTCTTCTAGCTGTGTTCCTCGCCCTTAACCTGATCATTCCAGTACACATACAATTGCCCCATCATGTTCTGATCCTAATTGCCCAAGTCCATCAGCTCCTGATCTGGTTAGCTTTCTTGGTCTTCTTGCATCTTGTCATTATAGTCTTGGATTTGGTCCTCGTGCATCTGCTCATCATGGTTAAGCACTTGTCCACTTCGTCATTATCCTCCTTGTTCAGGCCATCCTGTTCTTAGGCACCTGGCTTGGTCATCCTAGTCCTGATAGCCCTGGTCTTACTCTTTCGATTCATCCTCTCGCTGCTCCTCCTGATCCAGGTACTCAAGGTTCTGATCCTCATTGCCTTGCTCTTCCTGGTACCCTGTGCTGTTTGTTTCTTGGTCCTCCTAGGACTTTTCATAGTCCTTGTTCTTGTTGAAATTCTGTGACCATTGACCATGATCCTCTTGGTCCAGGTCATCACAGTTTGGGTTCTCTTGGTCCTAGTTCTCATGGACCTGGTCCACCAGACATCCTAGCTTTGATCTCCTTGGTTCAGGTCATCATTCTCCTTTTGGTAATATTATGATGGTTATCCTAAACCTTGTATTTTGGCCATCCTGACCCCTCTTTGTTCCACCCTACTTGTACCATAGGCCCTTGATCCTTTATGAAACCCTCAATATCCTATCCCTTGTACCACACATCTTAGTCCTGCTGGTCCCCTAGGCCCATCTTGCCTCTTGATTACTGGCCCTCTTAGCCTTTGTCCTGCTTGTCCTGGATTTGTTTCTTATCTTCTTAGTTCTACTGATACTGTAGGTACTCATCCTGGCCCTCTTGGTGCAGGTTCTCCTTGTTCTGGTCTTCCTGACTCTGAGAATTTTAGTCCTGATCCTCTTTGCAAGTACTGTCCAGTTGCTTTGGTCTTCCAGAACTTGGTTGGCCTTCTTACATATGATTCTCCTCACTATGATCCCACTACTCAAAGTGATTGCTCTATCCCACTTGGTAATCTGAGTCATGGTCCCCTAGATCCTTATCTTAATGGCCCTCCGATCTCTGTTTCCCATTGTCCTAGTCATAATCCTTTTGGTTCACCTAGTCTTGTTACTCTTATTTTCTAGGTGCCCTTGATACGGGCCCCCCTAGCCTTTCTAGTCCCTGTCCTGGTTTTCCTAGTCTCCTGGTCCTACTAGCTATTGTCCTCCTGATCTTCATAATACCCTTCAATCTGTTTATCCTGGCCCTCCTGCGTTGTGTCTTCATGATTCTGCAATAACTTGTCCTAGCACATCACAGATCATCGTGGGCTTCCCTAGTCCTAATTTTCCTGGAACTGTAGTCCATGCTAGCATTGGAACTTCCTGGCCCTGTACTTCCTGTCTCTGGTCTCTTTGGTCATCACTTGCATGTACTCCTGCCTCTGTTTCCTGGATCCTGCATCTCTTGTTTCACAGGTGTGAGTCCTGGACCCTTTCATCCTCCTAATCCTAATTCTTGTGCATGGATCCTCCTGGTCCTGCTCCTCTGATTTCTATCCCCTGCTTTGCCTTTCCTAATCCTTCAGCTCCTGCCCCCTGTCCCATGTAATCCTGGTCGTGGTTCTAGTAATCCTTTGCCTGGTTCTCCAGTATTGGTTCATTTTTTGAGTTGGTCCTACTAGCCTTGGTGTCCCTGGTCTTCCTAGTCACCCCACCCTTATGCTCCATCCTAGTCCTACTAGTGCTCCTGATATCCTGGTTTGCCTGCCCCATTGTTCTTGTCCAGCTGACCCTGGCCCCCTCTTTTAAGGACCTTGTAGTAATTGTCCTCCTGGGTCTTGTGTTTCTCACACCTGTGGCACTGGTCATCCTAACTCCTATGTTACTGCTCATCATGGTTCATGTAGTCCTTGTTACCCTCGTTTAAGGTTCCCCTGAGTCTGCTCCTCATTGACCTTCTTGCCCTGATCCCACTGGGCTTGGTCTTCCTGGTCCTTTGTATTCCTCCTGATTGTGATGATCTAAGATCTTTGCTGTTCCTGTTAGCCCTGGTATTATCCTGTCCTGGTCCATTTACTTCTGGTACCTTGGTCCGGCTTAATCTGATCTCTGTCATCCTTGTCTGCCTGTTTCTGGTACCTCTTTTCATAGGTATCTTGATATTGATACTCTTTGGTCTGTCCACCTGGGTATGCTACTCCTGGCCCTCATCGTCCTCGTCCCTTTGGTCCTGCTAGGTGCACTAAGACGCTTCTGGTTCTCTTTGTCATTTTGGTCCAAGTCCTTTTGTATCTTCTACCCCTGGTCCTTCTGCTCCTTGGAGCCATTGTTCACTGGGTCCTGAGCCCACATTCCACATATTTGTGGCTCTCCTTTATCTTTCTCAACCTGCTCCCAGGACCCCTAGTCCTGTTTTTGCTTGTTCTGGTACTCCTCATCTATTTTATTTGTTCACCTTTTGCATTGGTAAACCTGGGCTTCATGGGTTTGAATTTCCATCTACAGTTCTTTGTGGCCCTGAGTCCTATATCTCATGGTGGTCCACCTCCGGCCCCTTACCCTACTACTGATCATCCTCCTCTTCCTACTAGTCCTATTTCTTCCTTTCCCAGGCCCCCTTCAAAATCACGTGAGTCAGGTACAGCCTCCAAGCCTGTCACTTATATTTCTTATTTTTTGTTTAGAATCCTGGTTTTGTTTGCTGAGTCAACACTTAATTGACCAGGCAGACCGTTTAACCAAGTCCTGAAGCAACTGATGTAAAGTTCACAAGTGGGGGACATACAACCCTTGGTCAAACGAGCGAACTTACCAACTCAGATCGATTCCACATTTAGGCAGCAACGCCACAATTGTTTTAGGAAATTGGCCTTAATAAAAATGTTTGGCCAGAGGGGCACATGTTCCCAAAACACTATAACGTCATATTCCACGATAAGGTAGTAACAATCAGCCAATCAGAGTACAGCATGCACACTACACGCAGTGATGACGTACTCCCCGTGCTGGCCTGTCTGCTGTTTCTCCCATCTAAGTGTGCCAGCGTTGTTTTGTCCTGCAATCTGTCATGCCTTGAAAGCCTGAGTGGACTGCCTGCCTTCAGAAAAGACACAATGACTCCCGTGGAGCAGCAAAGCTGCTTCCCGTATCCTGCAGGTACCCCAAAAAGCCTGACACCAACACTGCACTTGTGCTTCCTAGCCCAAGCTTAAGTGGGCTAACAGTGTCAGCAAGGTCGCCCATCCCTCAAGAGACAGAGTCCACTCTGCGGTTGTGACTTGTGAACTGTCTGATGCCACCTGCAACCTCTGTCTGCAACCCCCTTCAACTGAGTTTGTTTTAGGATGAAGAAACCTATTACACCAATGACCATCTGCACCCAGCTATCCTGGACTCAGAGGAGGAGGACCAAAGATGTCCTGATGTCCCCCAACATCGTAAGACCCCAAACCCACTGATTGGTTCAGCCGGACTGACCTCTCAGTCCCCATCTGCAGCCTTTTTGTAACCGGACCAAATCCCCTGTTGAATAATACTGAGAACCCAACACTGTTTTGCACCACCACACCTGGCCGCTTTAGTGCCATAGGAGGTGACCTGCTCGCATGGCCATGAACCTTCCCCATACTCACCTTAAGTGTAGAAAATTGGTCTAGGAGGTTGCTGCTTAGTGCCCGAATGCAATACATGTTTTTCCTCCAGTGGTTAACATTATAGGGAAGTGCTTCAATCACGATTTGAAATATCAAAATCAACCAACACTGGAAGAACGAACCTCTGTACTCTTGCCTCCTGAGGTGACGTGTTGGTGCTCCCTTGGACCTTTCCCCTTTTACACCTTAACTCGTTGTGTGGAAGTTGAAGAAATTGATATACATAAACAGCATTCATTTCCCTTCTTCTCCCACTCCTCTCCCTGTGAGCACCATGAATACCGTAAATTATTGACCGTATCACTCTGCCAGTAAGAGCCCGTACCCATATGCATATGTACAGCCATTCTTGGCACCATGGCCTTCTACCCATTGGAATCCCCGGATTCCCTCCTGCGCGTATCTCATGCATAGACCATGAAACCCTCTCCCTCTGCGCGACCCTGCTGCGAAAGGCAACTCTCCTGCTTGACCCGCACAAAACCCCCCATTCCCTCTTGAAGAGGCATCCTTCGCCTTAGCTGACATAGCCCTCCCCAGCTGCACCTGACTGCCCCCGCTCTCTCATGTACGGGTCATAAGATCTCTCTCTCTCTATGTGACTCTGTCCCTGTGTCCACCCTGGCTACCCCTCCCTTCTCCTCACATGGGCAAGTCGTAAACCTTCTTCTTCTGCAAGACCCTGTCCTTGGGAGCCACGGCCGCGCCTGACCAACACCTCCTTCCCTTCCATGAATGCCCCTCTGTTGACAAGCCTTCCCTCCGCGCTCGATTGTCCACGCGGCATGAATACCACTCCTTTGATGACCCCTTCCCCCGAGTCCGGCTGACCACACATGTCCGAGGCCATCGCCTGAGCCAGGAGATACCATTTACTGCCCTTATTGTATGAAGTCACTCCTCTTCAAAGGACCCACTATTGATCCTGGCCACCCCACCCCCTGGGTTATGATCAGGCGCACACATCCTAAACAGTTGACGGAACACTCAGCTGCGTGATTGCCCTCCCCTCTTATCAGCAGGTCAAGGGTCCCTATTGTGAACATATGTGGGGTAGGGTTGACACGAGGATTATAGGGATGTATTTCTTTTGCGTCACACTGTCCTGATTGTACTATCAAGTGTTTTGTAAGGTATAAAAGAAAGAGTCTCAGCTCACTTGTTAGAGCACCTCCCGAAAGACACTGTGTTTCGTGTCCGAAATGACTGGCTCTCCTCATGAGAATTAAACTCTGTTCTTGATTCCTGCTTCCAGCGCCCGTCTCTTTATTTTGGTAATTATTCAACATGGGAACTAAGAGGCGGTTTGCGCCAGCGGCCTGGGCATCGATAGTAATATGGGCTCCTGTTTCACAATTGGCGTCCCAACGCGGGGTCCATCAGTGACATAAGGTTCGGTAAGAGAGATCCAGACGAAGAAGTGAACATCTAAATGATCGGAGTATACCTGCCTTGAGAGGGCCCTAGCCCGGCTGCCGATCGAAAGAACTTCACCAATTCTGAACGGACCTCTCTTGAGTGACCTATTGTCCTGACTGGAATCCCACAGGAATGCTACATGGAGTAAGAGAACGATCTGGCGCTGGAGGAGGAACACGAAGAACTCTCCGTATGGTCCGGTCCGGGTAAGATTAAGTAGGGTGTTTTTACGCCTGATTGGTAGGGTGGTTCTATCCACCTGATTGATTGATTGATTGATTGTATTGAAATCGGTATTTGTATACTGATATTGTTGGTATTGGTTCATTTAGCTTTGAATGCTACTTGACATATTGGTTCTCTTCTTGAGAACGAGACATTCTCTGTCTTCAAACGGCGGTGAATAGGAACGTTCGTCCCTCTTTGCAGATAGAGAAGGGTAGGTAATGCAGACTTTTGTCCCCGTTGTAATCCGTCATGCCTACTTTTCTCCCCACTGATTGTTTGAAATCGATTAATAATCGATTGTTGCTCTTTGAGATCTTCCCTGTCTACAAACTGAGACGAGTAGAAATATTCTGTCTTCCTTTCTGGATAGCGAAGGGCAGGTAATGCAGACGTTTGTCCCCGTTGTAATCCGTCATGCCTGTTTTTCTCCCCACTGATTGGTTGGTTGCCTGGACATTGTTGTTCCAGGAATTGTTTCGTTTGAGGTATTTTCTGCCTGCAAACAACGTGGAATAGAAATATTCTATCTAGTCTTTGCAAGTAGTAAAGGGTAGGTTATGTCCCTTTGTGAATTCGTCAGTCCTACCCACTCCCCACTGTTTGGTTATTTGGGGGGTAGCTCGCATGGTCCGCCCAGGAGACTACCCTTATGGAGGACATATGCTCCCCGCTCATGGGCCATTTAGTGGAAGTAGACCATCTGGTCCGTCCAGGAGGCTACCCTAGTAAGTGGAAGTACATCGCTCGGTCTGTCCAGGATGATACCCTGATGAAGGAATATATGTTCCCCTTTTTGATCGATAATCTCGTTCCACCCCGGACCATTTATTGGAGGGAACTCGTCTGGTCCGTCCAGAAGTACCCCTAGTGAAAAGGACACATAAAAATATGAAGTGATCACCGTTCCCTACTAACAGAAAACTTTAGCTCGAAACACGCTAAGGAAGAGAAAGAAAAATAAAAAGAAATCAGGCTAAGTCAGTAACCCCCTGATGAGCTTTTGACTTCACTAAAAATAAGAAACATTAGAAATAGTTCGTAATAATAAATATAAAATGGCGAAAAAGTTTGACAGCAAAAATAGCCACGAGGTAGCTAGGCTCTACTGCCTATTCCTGCTCCCAACATGTCTGCCTCATTGCCCGCCACGCCCAAATAACGGTCACATGAAATAGAAACAATTCAATAGGTACCTACCCCCATTCCGGAAGCTCCCGAAGTGCAACAGGTCCGCGGTTACGCCCATCCGGAAGGCGAGGCCTCGAGGCATGAGGGGCTCGCCTGGCTGCGGTCAGTAGGAGATGCTGGTGGGCAGGCGGCCCAAAGAATGATAAGGACCTCTCCATCTCACCTCTTCTGCCGCCCTGCAGGCCAGGGGGAGAGAGGGGGCTGTCTTGCCTCGGCCACCGACCATCCCTCTCTCTCACCCGATCCGGCTTTCGTTGAAGGGCGAAGCCAAAGCGAGGATGGCGGCATTTCTTTGTGCTATAATGGCCGCAACTACACCCAACGCCTGACAGTTGCAGGTAGTCCCGCCACATGCCATCGCCTGGATAGTTACAGGTAGTCCCGCCACATGTCAAAAAGGGGGGGGCTGTCTTGCCTCAGCCGCCGACCACCCCCCCCCCCCATCTTCAATAGCCAGCACGGCCAATATCGAAGCGACGGAGCCAAGGAACGGCGCGGGGTCGCTGGAAGGGGGAGGTGACGCGAACGAGCCTCCCCCACCTCCCTCCAGGTGGAGGCTTCCAGCGACACCCCAATACTCTTACTTAAAGAGGGTCAACATCAAAAAGCGGTCTTCTGCCCAGGACGGGCACCCGCCCCATGCCTTCTCTCCTCAACCTTGAAGATTCTATGAGAGCCGGGGGGCACCCCGATCCCTCCACATGGGCGCCCCCGCCCCCCTCACTGGGAGCCGCGACATCGGTGTAACTCCTGCCGGCGCCAGCCTCGGATTGGAAATGCCTAAAATGCAGCCACGGCACAGACTTGTTCAGTTCCGGTGGAACACCAGAATGACCCGGTAGGAAAATTGTTGCCGCCCTCCCCACTCTTTGACTAATGGTCCATATTGTTAGACTGTTAACCACATAGCACAAACTTTTTGAACTGCCAACGGAAGGTTCTGGTCCAACCATACGAGACTGGAGACATTCTGACTATGCTGGAACCAGCCTGACCACGCCCAAAATGGCGCCGACACGAAATGAGACTTTTTGAGTAAACTTTGCTGCACCCTGACCGCACAGCTTTTTGTCCCGAGATATGTATGCGGTTTCTTGGATAATGAAAGTATATATGAAGGATATTGAGTATGTGCTTGGACAATGAACTGACTTAGGGTGGGTACTGATTATGATGTGGAAAATGAATTAGTGTAATTTAGGTAATGAATGAACATTGGATAATGAATTTATGAATTTATTAAAAATGAATTACTGACATGCATCATGCTTGCTTTGTAGGGAAGTTTAATACGATTTTATTGCACTGCTGCACTTTATGCAATGAACTGCCACCAACTTCGTTCTTCTTATGTACAGTTTCAATCTGCTTCGTAGCCGGCCCACTGAGTTGTAGGCCTGTATTTGTACCTCAACACTTTTTATTAAAAGTATTTTGAAAAGGAAAGTATGGTTGTAGCAGTTGCATTAATGAGTTTTGGATGTTTTACTACAATGAGCGAAGAATAAGTATGATGAAAGCTGAAGGTTAAAAAGGATCAGATATTTAGCAGCTACATTATGTGTCACAGGCAGCCGGAAAAGTGTTTTAGACGCCCTTAAAGCGACACCACAGAAATGCCACCTGACCGTCACCCTTGCACCCGGCAAAGAGGGTTGCGACCAAGTAACTCATGTAGATACGCAGATCGTCAATGATTATCTATCTGACCACTGGTCCCTTTGGGCTTAAACGCCGAGATGGTAACGAAATGCAGTACGTGGAGATAGGTCGAGTAAATGGTAGGTAAAAACATTTTCGGACTACTGCATGCTGATGTGTTTTGAATGCTGCCCCCCCCACCTCTTCTTTCTCCTCCCTTCTGCAGGTCACGTCAGAATGTCGGCTGAAATGTGGGAGAGCGATGGTCGAACCACCGACGAAAAGGGAAAGAGGGAATATGTGTGTAGTCGTTATAACGATAAGTTTTTAAAAGACGTAGACTTAAACATGACTGTTCCTCCTTAGAACATAGCGACTGGGAGGATGGACTGACATAGAAACTTGACGGGTACTGTATGACGACAATTGACTAGAAATAACACGTTAGATAATGTAACTAGACATTTGACTAGGTAGGGAAAGGACAAGGAAAAGTGTGTGGGTAAGGGTTACCACGGCACCACCCGTCTGGGAAGTTAGAAATGTTGCTGATGTTCAAAATGCACTGCCCCCCCCCCCTTTTCTCACACTCTTATAGATGTAGCCAAGCTATCCGACTGTTCTCCCGATCAATACTTGCCGTTGCCTCAGCCTGGAGAACTTCCCACCAAAGGAAGGAACTGAAAAATGGTTTAAGATCCAACCATGGGTAAATAGCGCGACCAGGTTAAATTCTGATCGACTAACCGAGGTGTAAGTATTGGCAATTGAGAACGCTCGCAGACCTAACAAGCGAGAAGGAAAAGGAGGGAAGGGTATAAAGAGCTAAGCACGTAGATAAATAGGATAGTAAAGATACGTAGGATATAATATGAATTTTGTTGGCCACCTGTCGTTTTCTGTTTTGTCGTAAATGTCTTATATATGTGTAATACATGTGCTGTCTTCCCCGTCTGAGTTTGTGTGTATGTAATGTACGGATTTATGTCTTCCCTCTGTCTGTATTTACGTGTTACCTGACCTTTGCTGTTCTGTGTTGTGAGCGCACTAAATGACCTATTTTCGTACACGTCTCTCTCTCTCTCCCTCTCTCTCTATCTCTCTCTCTCTCTCTCTCTCTCTCTATCTCTCTCTCTCTCTCTCTCTACATGTCATACGTGTACCGAATGGCTCGTTTAGATTGCGGACGACTCTCACTCTCTATGAGAGTCTCCCTATTTTCTCTCCCTCTTTGTGGTAAAATTGTGCCCCACCGGCACCAGTTTGATTGGATACTTATTGAACGCGAAGGTGTTCAGCGAAATTGACCGAAAACTAAAATAATTGTATCTCGCCATATTACTACCTCTCCTTTCTGCAAAAAAAAAAAATGAATGAACTTGAATTGGGTGAAAAGAAAGGACAGGTAAGACGACTAAGGTCCCCCAAATCTGGCCATTTATAGGGGAACTGTATGTCAATGGCACCTCATTTCTGTTCTTCAGAGACGAACGCAAACGTCTAGATTGACCCCCAACGTCCAGATTGCCCCACCCCCTTTGCACCCAAGCGCGAATACCCGAAGGATCCCCGCCCCACTTGATTGACCCCCAGCTGCTGTCCCGGATATAAACATGATGACCATGCGCAACTGTCGTCCCTCGAGAAAAACTTGTTTTACCCTGACTCTCGATGATAGCACCCCCGCCCTGTTTGAAAAGGTTAGCCAGCCTTGAAGGGAAATGTTAGACTGTTAAAGCTCAGGTTAGAAAGACGAGTCTCCCTGGAGGCTCCGAAATGTAGAGTTTGATGAAATACACAGTTGATAAGAGTCTGACTTTCCTCCATATGTGACCTGTGTAGACAATGAATAAAACTTGGCGTGAACTCAGTAGGAATGCCGACATATGCACTGCTTGGTAAATGAACTTCTGACTGTGACCAATGAGCGTATCTCCCAAGTGCGTTGGAGTGAGGGAGGAATTCACATGCATAAATGTCTTCCCCTGACCAGTTCTCTAAAGCTTGTTTTCTACCTATTCAAAGATTCACGATCATCGAAGGAGAAGGGTCAGATGTGACGTACAGCCTGGCTGCAGATCTTGGGACCCGTGTGACCTCGACCAAAGGTGGAGCTGCAGAGCAACAAGATACGGGACGAGACCGCAATTTCAACGTGGAAAATGAAAAATGACGGGCCGCCTTGAAGCCCTTCGTCTGCTAACCCACGTGTGCCTGGAGTCTCTGTCCCCCTTCTGTGGGCCCGATTGATGGGCCTGCCTGCTTGTTATCCTTCGCTCCCTTGGTCCCTTTTGTGTGTCCCAGGAACTCTGACCCAACTCCGCTCTCTCTCCTATCGACTATTTGAACCACACTCACCCTCTTTTCCACGTGACTTTTTTTTGCCAAAAGGAAGAACTGCATTCATATGGGAATAGGGTGTTGCCACGGAAAATATAGGTGCCGAGCATAAGGCGCCACCAAACGGATTGTTTAGGGAACAGGACTGTGGTCTAACAGCAGAGGACTGACCGCACCCTGCAACGCGTAAGGATAGAACCGAGCTGGACCTATAGCTCCACCGCCGGTGCTCAACAGCGCCAACGAAAGTACACGGACTAGAGCCTACCAGTGATGGCTCACTGATAAAAAGACACTGTGACAAAGAGATCTTGTGTATT
The DNA here is from genome assembly GCF_964263255.1 of Lissotriton vulgaris. NCBI lineage: Eukaryota > Metazoa > Chordata > Amphibia > Caudata > Salamandridae > Lissotriton > Lissotriton vulgaris. The sequence goes on from NC_141695.1 coordinate 52,898,083, forward strand.
GAACTGAGTTCCGCTCTCAACTGCTTGGTCAAAACTGTTCATTGGTCACATTTTTAAGTCAGAAACACTTATGCTAAGAAGTGTGCTTAATTGTTAGGAACTCAACGAAATGCAATTCCCTATGTGCTGCATTCTGCCCATCACCTCAACTGTCTATGATTGTACGCCAAATGCTAGTATCAACGAATGCTAATTCTTCAACGATGCCTGTCTATCTGTAACCCCATCAATTGCAAAAATGAACGCTGTAATGTAAAAAGGGGCGACTGTGGAAGTTGAAGAAATTGATGTACATAAACAGCATTCATTTCCCTTCTTCTCCCACTCCTCTCCCTGTGAGCACCATGAATACCGTAAATTATTGACCGTATCACTCTGCCAGTAAGAGCCCGTACCCATATGCATATGTACAGCCATTCTTGGCACCATGGCCTTCTACCCATTGGAATCCCCGGCTTCCCTCCTGCGCGTATCTCATGCATAGACCATGAAACCCTCTCCCTCTGCGCGACCCTGCTGCGAAAGGCAACTCTCCTGCTTGACCCGCACAAAACCCCCCATTCCCTCTTGAAGAGGCATCCTTCGCCTTAGCTGACATAGCCCTCCCCAGCTGCACCTGACTGCCCCCGCTCTCTCATGTACGGGTCATAAGATCTCTCTCTCTCTATGTGACTCTGTCCCTGTGTCCACCCTGGCTACCCCTCCCTTCTCCTCACATGGGCAAGTCGTAAACCTTCTTCTTCTGCAAGACCCTGTCCTTGGGAGCCACGGCCGCGCCTGACCAACACCTCCTTCCCTTCCATGAATGCCCCTCTGTTGACAAGCCTTCCCTCCGCGCTCGATTGTCCACGCAGCATGAATACCACTACTTTGATGACCCCTTCCCCCGAGTCCGGCTGACCACACATGTCCGAGGCCATCGCCTGAGCCAGGAGATACCATTTACTGCCCTTATTGTATGAAGTCACTCCTCTTCAAAGGACCCACTATTGATCCTGGCCACCCCACCCCCTGGGTTATGATCAGGCGCACACATCCTAAACAGTTGACGGAACACTCAGCTGCGTGATTGCCCTCCCCTCTTATCAGCAGGTCAAGGGTCCCTATTGTGAACATATGTGGGGTAGGGTTGACACGAGGATTATAGGGATGTCTTTCTTTTGCGTCACACTGTCCTGATTGTACTATCAAGTGTTTTGTAAGGTATAAAAGAAAGAGTCTCAGCTCACTTGTTAGAGCACCTCCCGAAAGACACTGTGTTTCGTGTCCGAAATGACTGGCTCTCCTCATGAGAATTAAACTCTGTTCTTGATTCCTGCTTCCAGCGCCCGTCTCTTTATTTTGGTAATTATTCAACATGGGAACTAAGAGGCGGTTTGCGCCAGCGGCCTGGGCATCGATAGTAATATGGGCTCCTGTTTCACAGTTGTTAAGTGACTGTATGCAGCATAACATATGTTTTCCGCATAGGTTAACATTACCATGAAGTGCTTCAATTATGATTTAAAGTATCAAAACCTGTTTCTATAAACCAAATAAAAGTATTTACCTGATTTTGGTGATCTTGGTGCCTAAAGGTATATAAATATGTGTTATTTTTATAAATTGGTATGGATCTCCTTAGTGAGTCATTGTATCATTTATTTGCTGTATGTGTGCCGTAAATGTCTAACAGTCCTCTCTGATAGGCCTAAGGCTGCCGGACCACACTAACCCCTAAAAGAGCACCTTGGCATTGCTGGTGCAAGACCCTGCCCAGTGGTAAAGGAAAACCTAGACTCTTTGCACGTATATCTCTTTTGGTATACCATATCAAGAGCCAGCTTCCAGCAATCATCCATGCCCTTCATTGACTCCCCAGACCCTCTTTCCCCCCTTTTTTGTCAACTGGTTCTCCCACTGCCTTCTGCCACCCTGCATTGTCAGCTTGTTCTCGGAATCTCTCCCACCTACTGTCTGTTGCCAACTTGCTGCCCCAGTAAGTCTGGCCTACCCTGTATTGTCAGCTTGCTTCCCCATACAAGTTCAAGCTCAAGTTTAAAATTTGTATAGCGCACTACTCACCCAGAGGGTCTCAAGGCGCTTGAGGGAGGGGGGTACTTTACTTATCGAATATCCAAGTTTTTAGTGGTTTTCTGAAGGAGAGCTGGTTCTGTGTAAGGCGGAGGTAGGTGGGGAGAGTATTCCAGGTCTTGGCCACTAAGTAGGAGAAGGTTCATCCCCCCATGGTGGATCTTTGGATGCGTGGAATTGCAGCGAGGGCTTGATTGGACGATCGTAGTTGGCGGGTGGGGGTGTAAAAGGACAGGCGCGTGTTGAGGTATGCGTGTCCTAGTTCGTAGAGGGCTTTGTGTGCATCAGTTGTCCTGGCCCATCATCTGTTGTCGTGGCTCCCTCATCCCTTTCCGCCTATCCTGCATCAATCGGTTTCCCTACCCAGCCACTCCTGCACATCATGTGCTGAACTTTTGCTTTCCAATCCCTCCAGCAGACCCTCCATTGTCCTTGAAGTTCCCCGTTGTCTCATGTGGGTCCCACCACTAACATCCTTTTCTCTGTTCTCACTTCTACCACGTTGCCTTAAAGGTGTGTTTTTGTATTTTTCAATTATCCCCTTTGCTGCCAGGCCCTCCCTTGAGCAGTGCCGTTTTTGGGCTATTTGTAGTAGTTCACGCACATAGGGTATCCACGTCAGACTTCCATCTTTCTTTTTCAAAATCCTGAGGATTCCAAAGGTACCCAGGGTTTGGGGATCCCCCTGGAGTGTACCGAAGAAATAAGTCAAAAAGTGTTTTTTTTTTCCTGAAAATGGCATCAACAAAGGCTTTGTAGTGCTGAAATTACCATCTTCCCAGCTTTCAGGAACAAGCAGACTTTTGTCAGAAAAAGAAAAACTTTCTATACAGGTTTGGCATTTTTTGTGCTTTCACCCTTCCAGTTAGTGATATAAATGGGTGTAAAACAAATAATAGATCCTGGAAAGCTACACATTTATGTAAAATAGACAATATCCTAAATTCATCAAGAGGTAATAGTATAGATCCCTCAAGGTTTTTCTACATACACATAACAGTAGATATAAAAAGAAATTCAAATTGAGTTGAAAAAAACAGCCATTTGTGCCTACATTTTCACCTGTACTTCTTTGTTAACAATGGCAGATTTTTCTAAGCAATATACCATGGTGTCCGCTGGATCCTTCTTGTTGCAGGGATGTGATGGAGCATAATTAATTTAGTACGATTGCCTCTGACGATTCCTGATCATTTGATAATACGATACTAATACATACTTATGAAATACAACTAACAGTGTGACTTGTAGAACGCATGAGATTTTAATCTGCATCGTAAAAACATGTAGTAATATCGCAAACCAGTTCGGGATGAGATTTATTGAGCGAGAGAGAGAAAAATGGATAATGTTAATGAATTAATGATGAATAAAGTGCATTGAAAGCTGGGCAAGCCAGACCTCTGGAGAACACCTGAAATAGCATGTTCCAAGATCTCCAGGTTGGACCTAGTAAACTCTAATAGAATAGCTAAGCTAACGACCATCCGAGAAAGTGCATCATCGGGTCGTCTAACAGCAGAATTTCTACTAGTAAAGGATGTACACAGGAAGGAAACTTTTTTAGACTACATTCAACCCCCATTGGGTAGGAAATTATATAGGCAACTGACATTGGAGACCCTTCCACTAGCAGCACATACTAGCAAATGGGTGAGAGACCAAACGAGTGAATGCCCTGCATGTAAATATAAGAAGGAGTCTGAATTACACGTCCTGCTCCTCTGTCCTGCCTATTGGCTGCCGCGCAAGCGTTGGTTAATCCAACTATGTAAGAACCTGGGCTTCTTGCGCTGCATAGTGGCTTACAGGGTTTTAAAGTATGACACTCACCCACCAGTTGTCTTTGCTGTATCACGTTTTTTAAACTGCATGTGTGCATTTGCGTGGGTTGAGCAAGTTTCCACCCACGCCCTGGGCTTTGCATCGCCATCCCATAATTGTATTCTTGTATACATTTTATAGCTTTTAATTTGAGGATGGTTGTTTTTACTTGCTTTTTCACCTGCATATTTTAGTAGTATGCATTTCTTTACATTCCAGCTGTGTCCATGCACTGTGCATTTTGTTCATTGTAATCGAGAGATGATTATTGTATATGAAGATGTCTGCCAGTCTACCCTGTTTTTAACTATAATTGTATACTAACTGTTTTATTGTGTGCACTTGTATGGTTTTTGTGGCCGAAATAAAGTATGGATGATAATGATGATGATAAAATGGTATAAAGTGTGATGTAATATGTAACCTTTTAACCAATATGATCAATGAAAATGTTAGAATAAAAGTGCTCATTTTGTAAAGAAAATGGATGGACTTTAGCTGAAGATTAATAAAAAAATTTCTGATCATGTAGCAGCACCTTTATGAAAAGCAGCAAATTTCAAAATGTCGGGAGAAATGTGTTTGCTCACTTACAAATGATTTGCAAATGAATTAATACTTGATGGACTACAAAATGTTGTTTGAAATATTTACTCCTATTAACAGTATTAATCACAAATGAAGTAGCTTCAACACTGTTCACTTACATATTTGAATTGTTTAGCAAGTATTGTTTGGCAAGTAATGCTGTACAGTAGGTTTTCAAGTAGGCCTCAGGATGCACTTTATTCAATGATTTCCTTCTACAAAGTCTAGAATATGCTGCCATTATTATATTTCTTAGTGTGAGAAATCTTTTTGAAGATTCTTTCTCTAGTTCTGGAATAATGGACACCCTCTCTTTTAATACATACTGTGTCCACTTTTTTGCAAGGTCTAAAGAGGGTATATGATAAGATACGAATGAACTTCCAAGGAAAGATGAACTTGCACTTTTAGTGAAATGATGAACAGCAGACAATACTATTAAGTATAATTTTCGGATTGATTTTGTAATGTAATGATCACCCCATGAACAGACCATAGACTTTGACCAATGGAAATCACGCAGACTGCTCAAGATACTTTTGTGAAAAGGAACTTTGCATAATTGGAAGTATAACTGCCCTGCGGGAAAACATCTGGGGGCTGGCCATCTTTGAACTTCCTATATGCCTGGCATTCTGTTGGACTGAACTTTGATTTTCTCTAAACTGAGCTCTCCTGATTTCCTGCTCTCCACCCGCTGCTGAAGTTGAGCATGCAAAACCTTTCAGATGAAGGGTTGTATGACTCCAGCTATTGCATCCTGTGTTCTAGCGTCCCTTATGCATACTACACTGAGGCTCTGAATTCCTGATAATCTTACAACCGATTTGGTTTGTATGGTTCATAACTGTTTTTGTAAATTTGCATTTTTGTTTTGTTCTCTCTCTCTCTCTCTCTCTCTCTCTCTCTCTCATCAGGTATTTGTTTTGAAATGCGGAAGCTGCTTTCGCCGACCGCGAGGACGCAAGCAAAGCGGTTGCTAGGCAACTGGGGTCCCAGGCGTGCACGCCTCACGCGGGAGCCGCACTGAGAGAGAAGATTGCCGAGAAGGCAGGCGAGGATTCAGATGCGGTTGCGGATGCAGATGCGGATGCAGACACAACATCGGAGCTGAAGAAGATAGGAGAGGCGGTGAACGTTAATAACGACTAAATGCTTGAAGCTTTGTTGGAGGTAAACCTCGCGCCCACACCTGGGGACAGCAATATCCTAGCACAATCTAACTGGGGGAGCATGAAAAGTCTAGAAAGTCGCACATCAAGGAGGGTCAAAGGAAGGAGAGTATGCTCCCCCGAGGTGGAAAAATTCTATTCTGTGACTGAGGGCTCTGATTCCTCGTTATTGGGCTCAGAGGAGGAGGATATTACCACAGATCTCTCGTTAGGGTCAGAGTCAGAAGGTTCCCACTTTAGTGAGCACAGAAGTAAAGAAACACAGAGGAAAAAAAGAAGAACTATGATAAGACGAGACAGAGATATAGACAGAGCAGAATCAAGTACAAATAGGAAATTGCTCTGGGACTATGGCAGTACCTCTAAAATGTACCAGGAACACGATTTAGGCGATTCGCCTGATAATCACCCTACAAATGCCTCTCAAGATACAACCGAAGCGCCACCTCAAGCGACTCTGGATGGAATGTTTGCTATGTTGAAACAAATGCACATAGAGGCTCGCTTAGAGAGCAGGAGAGCTAGACAAGACACTAAAAAAATACAAGCAAGTATTAGGAAAATGAACAAAAAATATGAAGAGGTGGAAGAAAGGGTGGTACAGGTTGAAGAGAGAACTGGTAGATTGGAGGATGAAGTCACAGACTGGCAGACTTCTAGAATGGAGCAAGGAAAGGTGATCGAGGACCTACAGTGGAAGCTGGAGGATTTCGAGAATCGCCAGCGGCGGAACAATCTGAGATTTCTGGGTCTAGAGGAAGGAGTGGAAGGGAAAGACCCAAGGGGCTTTATGATCAAACTATTGAAAGGCGCATATCCAGAGGCACAGTGGCAATGGGAATTAAAAATCCAGAGAGCGCATAGATTCCCACTGACGCAGAAGAAAACAAGAGACACTAGTCAGAATGTCCTACGTAGGGCAATGTTAGTTTTCTTTGGAAACTTTTTGGCCAGACAGGAAGTTATGGAGACTGCCAGACCGGATAAAAAAAGTCATTTGATGGGGTTACATTCTTTACTAGGCCAGATTTCTGCCACACGACCGTAGAAAGGAGATGGAAACTCAGGCAGCTAATTACTCCATTCCAACGCCAGGGTTCTGAAGCATACCTGATGTATCCATCGAAGCTGAAAGTAGTTACAGGGGGTCGCATCAGAATGTTTTTCTCAGAAATAAAGGCAGGCGAGTACCTCGCAGAAATCACAGAGAATCAAAAAGGCAAGAAGAGTACGGATTCTGAACCAGCATAAGTTCCATATTACAATACTAAGGAAGTATTGAATATGGCAATATACGGGTAGGATGGGTAGGAGAAGGAGGCGACACTGCAGCAGTGAGTAGCCACACATAGGTCAAGATTGACCTATTTGCCTGTAACAGGGGGGGGCAGCAAGGGGAGGGGGGGTGATGGGGGGATGGGGGAGGGGGGTGGGTGGGAAGGGGGCGGTGTAGAATTAAGGTTATGTACAGCACAAGCTAAGAAGATGTGTAGGTATAAACAGGTGACAGTAAATATCTTTCTGTACCCTCCCCGCTCCCGCCTCCCAGCTGCTCCGCCCACCCGCGCACTTGGCTATATATGGCGACCGTGCGGCGCAGGTGAGTGTGACCTAGTTCTAGGACACCCCCGCGCCGCACGGCCACCAGCTGCTGCGTGTGCTCCCTCTCCTGTGCCTCGCTGCCCGGCTCCGCCGCCGCGTGGCCACGCCCCCTGCCTCGAGCAGCGTGGTCTGTGCTAGCTTCCTGCCCTGTCTCTACTTTTTGTCAATTTCCTTTGTAAGTTTATTCTGTTGTATTGTACTTTCGCCCCATTTGTGCCGTTTTTTGCCTCCTTGTGCCGCCCTTGTCGCATCCCTCCCCGCTCCCCGCTTCCCGCCATCACTGATAACCCTGCCCCTTTTCTTTCTGTACCCTCCCCGTTCCCGCCTCCCAGCTGCTCCGCCCACCCGCGCACTTCGCCATATATGGCGACCGTGCGAACACGCAGCGGTCACGCGCAGCGGGCGCGCTGATTGTGCGCCGAAGGCGCGCCAAAGGTAAGCCCGTCTACGCCCGTCTGCGCCTGGACCACGCCCAGTGCCAGGGCCCATGGACCCCACCGACAGAATACGACCCAACAGTCCTACGACGCCACAACACTCATCGCACTCAACACCGGCAGGACCCAGGGATGCTACCGAGCTACTCCGAAGCACACCCACGGACCCTTCAGCTGCCACGCCTGCAAGTTCACCTGCATCCGGACCTGCATCGTACCAGCACCCGCCAAGTCGAACCCCAGCAGCACCCACCTCAAGTGCATCCTGCTCAACACCCGCTCCGTCCACAGACACGCCATTGAACTCTGGAACCTCCTCGACACCACAGCCCCTGACGTTGCCTTCCTCACGGAGACCTGGATGAACGCCTCTTCAGCTCCCGACATCGCCATCACCATCACAGAAGGCTACAAGATCACCCGGAGGGACCGCACAGCCAACCAGATGGGAGGAGGCATCGCCATCATCCACAGGAACACCATCCGTATCACGACCAGCACCGACAACACCCTTACCACCGCCGAACACCTGCACTTCCAGATCCACACCGACCCGAAGACCACCCTCAGAGGCACTCTGATCTACCGACCTCCGGGACCACGCACCCAATTCAGCGAGGACATCGCCGACTTCGTCAGCCCGCACGCCCTCCCCTCCGCTGACTACATACTCCTGGGAGACCTCAACTTCCACCTGGAGAACAACAACGACCGCAACACCAGCACCCTGCTCGACAACCTCGCCAACCTTGGACTCAAGCAGCTGGTGTCCACCCCCACCCACCTCGCCGGACACACACTCGACGCAGTCTTCTCATCCAGCAAAGACATCGCCTTCAGCCACGCCACAGAGCTTCAATGGACGGACCACAGCTGCGTCCACTTCACCTTCAAAAGAACGACGACCTACCACCACCAGCAACAGGCTGCCCGCAGAAGCTGGAACAAGATCACAGCCGACCAGCTCGCCACCTCCCTGAGCCAGCACCCTCCTGCCAGCTCAGCAAACCCCAGCCAGGCCGCCGACAACCTCACGAAGTGGATCAGCAACTGCGCGGACGAGCTCGCCCCGCTGAGGACCCCGCCCAGCAGACCCGGCAGCAAGAAAGCCCCATGGTTCACCGACGAACTCAAGAGCTCCAAGAAGAACTGCCGAGCCCTCGAGAAAGTCTGGAGAAGGGAACCAACACCGGACAACATGACCACCTTCAAGCTTGCCACCCGGAAGCACCACCAGCTGATCCGCGCTGCCAAGAAAACTGCTTTCAAGGACCGGCTGGACAACAACGCACACAACTGCAAGGAACTCTTCAACATCGTGAAAGAGCTATCCAACCCCAAGACCTCTGCGACTCCCTAGCCTCATACTTCCACAACAAGATCGCGGACATACACAACAGCTTCAACAACCAACCAACGCACACCACGACCGAACCACCACCCCCCACCACCACCCTCCGCGCCTGGACCCCGATCAGCACCGAAGACACCGTCCGCACGATGAACTCCATCCACTCCGGATCTCCGACCGACCCTTGCCCCCACCACGTCTTCAACAAGGCCGACGCTGTCATCGCACCCCACCTGCGAGACATCATCAACACATCCTTCGACACCGCCACCTTCCCTGAGAGCTGGAAGCACGCCAAACTCAGCGCTCTACTCAAGAAACCCACAGCGGACCCCACCGAACTCAAGAATTACCGCCCCATCTCGCTCCTCCCGTTTCCAGCCAAAGTCATCGAGAAGACCGTCAACAAGCAGCTGGCCGCCTTCCTTGAGACTAATGGATCCCTCGACCCCTCGCAGTCTGGCTTCCGAGCCAACCACAGCACCGAGACCGCCCTCATCGCCGCCACCGATGACATCCGAGCCCTGATGGACAACGGAGAAACAGCGGCCCTCATCCTCCTGGACCTCTCCGCGGCATTCGACACTGTCTGCACCGCACCCTAGTTCAGCGCCTCAGCAACGTCGGAATCCAGGAGAAGGCTCTGAAATGGATCATCTCCTTCCTCGACGGAAGAACACAGAGAGTCCGCCTACCACCGTACAAGTCAGAGGCCACCGAAGTCATCTGCGGCGTCCCTCAAGGATCCTCGCTGAGCCCCACCCTCTTCAACGTCTACATGAGCCCCCTCGCGGCCATCGCACGCCAACACAACCTGAACATAATCTCCTACGCCGGCGACACCCAGCTGATCCTCTCCCTGACCAACGACCCCGCCACCGCCAGAGCCAACCTGCACGAAGGGATGAAAGAGGTAGCCGAGTGGATGACGACCAGCCGCCTGAAATTGAACTCAGACAAGACGGAGGTCCTCATCCTGGGCTCCTCCCCCTCCGCCTGGGACGACTCCTGGTGGCCTCCAGCCCTGGGCACCGCACCCAAACCGACAGACCACGCACGAAACCTGGGCTTCATCCTGGACTCCTCCCTCTCCATGACCAGGCAAGTCAACAAGGTCTCCTCGGCATGCTTCAACATCCTACGCATGCTACGAAAGATCTTCTGGTGGATCCCCACCGAGACCAGGAAGACCGTCACCTAGGCCCTCGTCACCAGCCGACTGGACTACGGCAACGCCCTCTACGCCGGTACCACCGCCAAGCTCCAGAAGAGACTCCAGCGGATCCAGAACGCCTCAGCCAGACTCATCCTCGACATCCCATGAACCAGCCACATCTCCGGACATCTAGGAGACCTGCATTGGCTCCCCGTCAACAAAAGAATCACCTTCCGCCTCCTCACCCACGCACACAAAGCCCTACACGACCAAGGACCGAGCTACCTCAACAACTGAATCAACTTCTACGCCCCCAAGCGCCACCTCCGATCAGCCAACCACGCCCTCGCTGCCGTCCCCCGCATCCGAAGAGCGATGACAGGAGGAAGGTCCTTCTCCTACCTGGCCGCCAAGACCTGGAACTCCCTCCCGACCGACCTGCGCCTGACCCAGGACCACCTCTCCTTCAGGAAGAAGCTGAAGACCTGGCTGTTCGAGCAGTAACGGCACCCCCCTCCCCCCAGCGCCTTGAGACCCTATGGGTAAGTAGTGCGCTCTATAAATGTCTTTGATTGATTGGCTTTGATTGATGACTGCGGGCTCAACTTTTAAGATCAGATGGCGTTAAGAGTTGCTACCATTAATATTTGCGGTTTGAATGACGGCGGGAAAAGACAGAAAGTTGCGGCTATGTGTAGACTATTAAAATTGGATGTTATATGTCTTCAGGAGACACATGTGAGAGGAAAGGATAAATATCTTATGGATCAGCTAGGGTATGAAGTCTTAGCACATACACAGCAAGATTTAAAAACAAAAGGAGTGGCTATTTTGGCAAAAAAAGGGTTTATGATGGTGAAGAGAAAGAAGGAAGATGATGAAGGGAGATGGGTGATGGTAGAAGGGGAGACAGCTGGAGGTCGATACACAATTGTTTCTGTATACGGCTCTAATGAAGATGAACCTGAACTATTTGACTTATTAGATGTCGAGATGGCATTATGGTCAGAACCAGTAATCTTTTGCGGGGACTTCAATATTAATGGGTTATCAGGGTTGGGTATGTCGGGAGGTGGGATGAAGGGTGACCGCAAGAAGAAAACACAAAGAGCTATTGCTAATTTAATGGATAATAATGCACTGGTTGATGTTTGGTCAGCACACAATCCCTCGGGAACAGGCAAACACCTTTTACTCTGCTCCCCACAAAGCTATTGCTAGATTGGATTACTTTTTAGTCTCTAGCCCTTAGTGCCAGACTTAAAAATAGAAAAGTTACCCCGGGTTTTCTCAGACCACAATCCACTGGTATTGACTATCCCTCAGAATTGCAATGCTATCTATAAAGAATATAATTGGACCTTTGAAAGAGGGTTACTTAAAGTAGAAGATTATGTTAATAGAATGAAGGTGTGGATCAGACAATTCTGGGAGGTAAATAGAGGCACGGCATCTACAGGAGTGGTCTGGGATACATTCAAAGCAGGGATAAGAGGGGAAACTTTGGCTTATACTCTTTATAGGAGCAAAAAAGAAAAACTTGAATTAACTAATAGGCTACAGGATCTAACGGAGCTAGAACAACAGCTTATCCAGGCGGTCATCAGCCAAGAACCTCTTGAGGAGATCCTATTAGAGATAGAGCTGAAAAGGGCAGAGACCAGCGAAAAACTGTCAAATAAAGCGGCAAGTAATTACTTAACAAAAAAGGAAAAATGCTACAAATTTAATGAGCGGGTAGGTCATATGTTAGCAGTCCGCATTAGACAAGATTTGGCAGCAGGAGAAATTAAAGAAATTAAGGATAAAGGGGGAAATGTTGTGACTAAGTTAGAAGACGTGAGGGAGGTGTTTAGGGAGTTCTACTCTGAGCTATATCATCAAGATCTGGGAGTTGTGAAAGATGAGATAGAGGATTACTTAACGGGCATTCCTCATAAGGAATTGAGTGAGGAGGACAAGGAGACATTGGAATTACCATTAACATTGGGAGAAATCCATAAGGCAGTAACTAAACTCCCCTCAGGGAAGGCTGCGGGGCCCGACCAAATTCCGGCGGAATTTTATAGAACCTTTTGGGACACCCTGGGGATTGATATGCTGGAAATTTTAAGTCACGCACAGAGGGGGGAAAATGTACCACAATCATGGGCCGGAGCAAATATTATTGTTATTTTGAAAAAAAACAAATCGCACTTGGATCCCGGTTCATATAGGCCGATAACGCTCATGAATGCTGACGCAAAAATTTACTCCAAAGCTCTCTCATTAAGACTAAGTAGGGTAATTGAGGGGTTGGTATACACAACACAGCACGGATTCATACCTGGTAAAGGGACCACTCAGCACACAAGGCAGATGGTTACCATATTGGATGCTGCAGGCGCCACAGGAGACCCTGCCTCGGCCATCTTCTTGGATGCAGAGAAGGCCTTTGACAGGGTCTCCTGGGGGTACTTGTGGAAGGTCTTGGAGTGGTTTGGGATAGGAGCAGGCTATATAAAGGCTATAAAGGCATTATATTTAGAACCCACAGCCAAGGTGAGGATAAACAGAGGGTATACTGAGGGTATACGTATAAGACGCGGTACAAGACAGGGCTGCCCGGCTTCACCACTGCTATTTGCCTTATACCTTGACCCTCTTTTGTGAAGATTGGAAGGGAATCCCAACATTCTCCCGATCAAATTGCATTCTCATGAGTACAAAACACTTGCCTACGCGGATAACGTGGCGGTGGTCACCCCAGAACCAGGGTCGGCCATTTTAGAAATCGAACAAGAGGCTGTATTCTTTGGTACTATCGCAGGCTACTCACTGAATAAAGGAAAAACACAAATTATACAAAACAACTGAGTGAACTTTCAGGACATAAGAGTAGCTCCTGAAGTTACGTACCTAGGTGTGAAGATCACAGCCGACTTAGACAGGTCAGTTGAAATCAATATGAGCCCGCTACTGGCAAAAATAAAAACAAATACAGAAAGAATGAATAATTTACATCTGACCTTAATGGGTCGAATTAATGTAATTAAAATGGTAACATTCCCAAAAGTTTTGTATTTGTTTAGATCTATTCCATTATTTTTTGATAACATATGGTTTAACAAGCTGGAAGCGATCTTGAATAAATTCATTTGGGCCAAAGGGAAGACAAGGAGAGCCTATAGACACCTAACAGTAGATAGAGAAAAAGGTGGCTGGGGGGCATCGGATTTCAGGCTTTATTATTGGGCCGCTGTAATGCAGTATTGTCGGGGGTTAATAGGTGGGGGAGGTACAGAACATACAACGGAAACCGAGGCAGGATCAACTAATGTCTATATTACACTACTGGGTAAGGAGGCTGAGAATGGGTTTTTAAACACAACCGACTACACTTATTTTAAACATACACGGTTTAAGACTTTGAAGGCAGCCTATAGGGTGTGGAAAGGAGTGGCAAAAAAATTTGGTCTGGGCAGATTTAACAACTATACGCGGCTGTACACAAATTGTTCACTACCGAGGGAGATCTTCAGGGATGGCACTATGAGAGACTGGTATAATAAAGGCATAGTGAAAATAGGGAATCTGCTGGATAGCCAGGGGAATATGCTACAGTTTGGGGCGCTAAAAACGAAATTCGGGTTAGAGCATAATAGTTTTTATAAATATCTCCAAACCAGAAGTTTTTTAATGCAAAAACATGGTGGCCCGGCAGGATTGGGGCAATGTAAAATTATGGAATATATAGAAATAGCCAGTAAGTGCACAATCAGACAACTTTATGCGGAACTGAACGACAATAAAACAGATGAAAGGGCGAAATACTCACAAAAATGGTCAGAAAATTTGGGGTCAGGGTTAGAAACCTTTCAGTTATCTTTGGATTTGGGCAGAACAGTGTTATGTTCTGCAACCCTTCAATCACAGCACTTCAAGACAGTATTCTCACTTTATCACACCCCGGCCAGAATCGCCCAGTGGGGCGGCACGTAGGGAATAACATGCCCTCGGTGCAACTCAAATGAAGCAGATATTGTACATATGTTTTCGCAGTGCCCGCAATTGTTTACCCTGAAAATGGCCATCGAAGAGTTTTTTGATAAATCACTTAGGATTAAGATTAAACTTACTGATGAATTAATTATATTGGGGCGGTTGATACGGCAGAAGCTATGCCAGTAGAGTTTATTTTTGTTTCACTTGCAGTTTATCGTATATGCATAGCAAGGAATTGGCTGAACAAGGCTTCCCCCCCATTCCAAGAATGGATTGCAAGCCTTCTTTCTATATACAATCTAGAAAAAGCAATTTATGAGAGGAAGGGTAGGAGGGCTAAGGTACTAGGTAATAGAATATGGCAACCTATTACGAGGTGGAAAAACAGTAGGCTAAACCCAGGTTAGTGAAAACAAGACCGCCATAAATTCTTACAGCTGCTTGTCTTTTGCTTTTTTTTGGTTCTTCTTGGTTGATGTATAGGAATGGGTATTATATATCACGCATATGTCTGTTTGGTGAATGTTTTATGTCATAATGTACTGTAATGTATATAACCACCTGTGAAACTGGTATGTGCTGTAAACATACGCAGGAATACGTGGAAAAATTTCTTGGAAATGCTTAATAAAAATATTTAAAAAAATAAATAAATGAAGTTGAGCATGCAAAACCTTTCAGATGAAGGGTTGTATGACTCCAGCTATTGCATCCTGTGCTCTAGCGTCCCTTATGCATACTACCCTGAGGCTCTGAATTCCTGATAATCTTACAACCGATTTGGTTTGTATGGTTCATAACTGTTTTTGTAAATTTGCATTTTTGTTTTGTTCTCTCTCTCTCTCTCTCTCTCTCTCTCTCTCTCTCTCTCTCTCTCTCTCTCTCTCTCATCAGGTATTTGTTTTGAAATGCATTTGACTTTGATTTGTGATATATTGTGAATTTACCTGTCCTAAAACGATAATCGATAATGATTTTAAATTTACTTTTGTGCATTGACCATTCGAATCTGAAGTTTAGATAAAGATTGACTGACTAATTTATGCGTATGGCATTCCATGGTTATTATGTTTGATAAGTGGGCACGTCTTTTTTCTTGGTCCTCAAAAAGGAGTGGCCGTTTTGCCTCTGAATCATCCTAGTCCCTGTTAGCTCAATTCAAGAACTTCGGGGGACCTTGATGACTTATGAAATTGTAGAACTGATGGTATAGGGTTTATATGGGCCAAACTCTGAAAATATAGTAGTTTTATAGTAGCCGAGGTGAGTATGGTGTGGTTTTTTGATAAGTAAGTAAATAGTGAAGTGATAAAAACCCTTGTTCATGCTGCATCACATCTATAGGGCTTGTGAGTTCACCAAGAACCCAACGTACCCAGAGCTAATAAATGAGCTGCAACTTTCAATGGTTTTTCATTGTGTACTGATATACAGCAATTCATTTGCTAAAATATAAAGAGTTAAACGTAGTTATGAAGGAAATCTATGTATTTCAAAAATGTGAACAAAGTATGGAGAAGTGGTTATTTGCACATCTCTGAATTTGGCAAATCTCTGATTTGTGGGTATGCACATGTGAGTTAAAGAGCATTTTTCAAAAGGACTTCTTTTTTACACGCTTTTTTGGAAGGCAGTAATGCATAGAAAGACAATTGGTAATAACACTTGTTCTACTTCTATGTTCCCCCAAGTCTCTCGCTAAAAATGGTACCTCACTTGTGTGGATAGGCCTAGTGCCTGCTACAGAAGATGGCCAAAAAACGCTGAGTAGACACACCACATTTTTCCACTGAAACCTGACCCCTTTTTTGAAATGAGCCTACCTGTGAATTGGGGGCCCTAGCTCAGTCGGCACCTAAGTAAACATAGCAAATCTTGTATTTTTTTTAAACTAAATATCCAGGGGAATCCAGGGTGAGATTACTTGTGTGACTCTCACCAGGTTCTGTTACCCAGAATTCCTTGCAAACCTCAACTTTGTCTAAAAAAGCATTTCTTCACATTTCTGTGATGATAAGCGCTTGAATCTTAGGGGAGCCACAAACTTCCTTCCACCCAGCATTCTGCCAAGTCTCCTGATAAAAATGGTGCATCACGTGTGTGTGTGTAGGCCTACTGCCTGCAACAGCATTTGGCCAAAAACACAACCTGGACACATTATACTTTTCCGCTGAAAACTTACCGTCTGCTTTCGATACAGCCTTGCACCAGATGCTCCTGACTTGGCTCCACTCAATTGGCATCTGGGGTCTGGCCTGGAAATGACCGGCATCTTTTCACGATGGTTGGCTGTGAATCAGTTGAGATGTAATGCAGGAAAGACACCTCTGCAGGTCTCCTGGCCAGCTGTTGCTTCTGCCCCCATGGCTAACAGCTTGGTGGTGAAAAACCTGGGGTTCCAATTTGATAACCAGTTGTTATTCCGTGCCCAGGTTAATGCAGTAGTAGGCAGCTGTTTTTCTCTGTTGCATCTTCTGCAGAAATTGTTATCCTTTTGTCTACAGACACCAGACAAATTGTGATTCAAGTCCTGTTTATATCCCGGCTGGACTAGGGGAATGGCCTCTATCTGGGTATGCCTAGTTATTTGCTGGTCAAGTTTCAGCTTGTCCAGAATGCAGCAGCCAGCACCATCGTTGCGCTGCCTGAGAAGGGCATGTGTCTCACCTTCTGAGGAGTCTCCACTGGCTCCCAGTAAGAAAAAGAGTAATCTTTAAGACTCTGCTCGTTAACCAGAAAGCACTATATAGGACAGGACCAGAGTCTCTCAAACGTAAGATTTCATTTCATGAACCACAAAGAAATCTCTGTTCATCTAACCTGCTGCTAGCTAACATCCCATGTATTAAAAAGTCTAGGAGAGGGGGCAAGGCTCTTCTACACCTATGTTCTGGAAAAAACTGGAAACTTGTCCCTACTCATGCTCGCAACCCCTCCTTCCCCTGCAGCTACACTTCAGCTTTTAGTGCCAGGACACTCCCTGGAGTAACAGTGCGCTCTATCAATACACCCACAGAGACACATGTACACATAGACAAAACTGAGCCTTTTTTTGCAATTTACCTAGCTGTGGATTTTGGACTGCTTATCGGCTGTCATCTAGTGAAACCTAGCACACCTGCACATTTTTGAAAGGAGAGGTCCACGAAATCTAGGATCGGGTGACATGTATGGCTTTCACCAGGGTCTGTTTCCCAGAATCCCTTGCAAACCTAAAACTTTGTGGAATAAAATGAAAGTGTCATCATATTTCTGTGATGGAAAGTTTTGGAATCTGCTGGGAGACATAAACTTCTACCCATCCAGCATTTGTCCAAGACTCCCCCCGAAAATGGTATCTCACTTGTGTGGGAAGACCTAATGACTGTGACAAGAAACGGCCCAAAACACAACGTGGACACTTTACATTTTTTCACAGAAAACTGGCCCTTTATTTGCAATGAGCCTACCTGTGGATTTTGGGCCCTAGCTCAGCTGGCACCTAAGTAAACCAAGCAAACCTGTGCATTTTTGAAATCCCAGGGGAATCCAGGATGGGGTGACTTGTGGAACTCTCACCAGGTTCTGTTTCCAAGAAATCCAGGCAAAACACAAATTTTTCATAAAAAAAGCTAATTTTCCTCACATTTCTGTGACGGAATGCTGTCGAACTGAAGGGAGCCACAAACTTCCTTCCACCCACAATTCCCACAAACATGGACGTTTTGCGTTAATGATTATGTCAACCAGCTTTTTCTCTGTCATTACAAAACTCTCCTGCTCTCATTATATTGTTTTCCACATATTGTTTCGTCACAAAGTTGTATAGTTGCACAGACTCAGTCATTCAAAGGGATTTCATTGCTGCTGCATGAAGTAAAGAAGGCTGTCAACATGCTCATTAAAATGTCCCCCTCTCTTTCCCACCATTTCATGGTGTGGAACAGTTTCTTGATGGTCCATTAATTTAGAAGTTATCATCTCACTGAAAACATTGCTTATTGAAAGGACTTCATGGTAAAGTAGCTGCCATTTAACAACATATTCACTTTTGCGTGTCTGAACAACAATTCACTTGGAGCTTTTCTGTGAACTCTGGATCGTCTGTTCAAGTTTTATATCTGGAGCCAAAACATTGAACCTTTCCTCTCCGTCTTTCACCACAAAATGTCTTTGGATTAATTTTCTGTAGAAGCATGGTTTATCGACCGCTAGCTTCTTCGCTCTTTCCAACTAGTAGGACCCATATCTCAGGTAGTTTGTGCAATCAAATTCATGAAACACAGTTATCAGGGACTCCACAGTCTTCACATGCAGCTCCCAATCACCTTCCCAATCAGCATGTATCAAGTTTTTCATAAGAGCTACCATGTGTAAAACACTTTCCCAGTACTTGCAAAAATCTATTTGTTCTTCAAATTATTTGACAAGTACTACAAACTTGTTTTTCAGGTTTTCTGATTTTGAACTGAGTGTATTAAACATTGCCTGTTTTTGCATTATTTCTTTTGAAATAAGTGCACCCTGTGCTTTGTTCACTTCTGAGTTAAGATATGAAAAACCTAATTTATCATTCTTGTTCCAGAAAGCATTTCAACACAATGTTTCTATAGCGTCAGACATGATGAGCATACCTTGTAAGGAATTAAAATTATGAGTTCTGTGCGATACTGAATGGATCACTTTGCTTCCAAAGATTTCCTTCTCAGTAAGTGCATTATCTATGTCAGATACGATAACTTCCTACACACCACTTTATTCATGTGCAAACCACCCATCACTGGATAAAGATCATCAAATTCTAATGGATTGCTCGGAAAAATTACAGAAACAACACGGAAAACACCCTCATCACCAAAAATTGGCAGGATAGTCTTGTCTTCGAGATGAGCAATCACATTTTGGAACTTTTTTAAAGCTTTGTATAATGTTGCGTAATTGTGACTGGAGACGGTATTACTGTTAAACACCCAAACGTCTTCAGTCGGACAGTATCCAGGGAGATCAGAGCATGAATTGCAACCCAAGGAGGTACTGTTTTTTCTTCATCCTTCAATCGACAATGAATAGGCATTTTGATAAACTCAGTTAAATCAGCTTTGCAGACCGCAACATCTGGTAGAAGGAGATCCATGTCTTTAGCCACTCTGAAACTTTCTGGCAGACTGGGACGTGTTAATAATGTCTTGTACTAATTTTGCACACATTGGCAATGCAGTTGGGTTATAAGTTTGCAGCTTTGTTTTTTATGCCCACAACTGACACAGCTTGTTTTCCAGCAGTTACTTCATTGGTACAGTCCTGAAAAAGCACCATGGCAGTACAATGTGTGCTGGATGTTCCAGACAAAGAAGAGCTGTCTTCAAAATCAAAAATATCAAGAGCAGCAATTGTAAATCTTTTCCTGGTAAAGTGACTTGGAAATGGTGTGCTGTCAGATTCACTAGATTTTACAGCATGAACTGCTAACAAACTCTTGCTCCATACTCTATCATTATAACTTGTTGATACACCAATCCTATTAATTGAAGCGATTAGCTCTCTACTTTTTCACTTGTCATAGATTACATGGGCATTCATCATGTGTAGCAAAGTTTTCTTTTTGCCGTGATGTAATTCATAAAACATGATTTGGAAAAGTCAGTACATTTGCGCAGTATAAGCCTGTTGGTTCATGGAATTGTATTCCACTTCTTCGCTTATATCTTAAAGCCATCATCAATGTTGTTGCCATCTCTTCCGATCTCAAGAACTTTAGTTTGTAATATTTTGCTTTGATGATATTGAACAATGATGTTAAGATCACATCAGGCATTCTTGTTGACTCCTGTGATTTCAGAAGCTCTAGGGCATCACAAAATCGTTCATTAAGTCCAAAATGTAAAACATTAAGGACATTCCTTAAAATGGTTCCTGCTGATTTTACTGCATTCTGTGATCCTATTTTGGCAGCAAGAATATCAGGAGTCAAATCAGCTGAGAATACCATGAGTGACTGATTATTTTTGTTAAACTGAGAAAAACTAATTCTATCATTGTACATTCGCACCTGAAAATCTTAATTTCATTATTATGGATCAAACAGTTTTATCAATGTTGACCATCATTTCTCCAATCTCACTGAGTGTGAACGTGCAGCCAGCACTCAATGGTTCCTGCTGATTTTACTGTGGACCTATTTCGGCAGCAAGAAATTCAGGAGTCAAATCATCTTAGAACACCATGGTCCCGATTCACAGAACTAACTTAAAACAAAATCCTAAACTTACTACTTTTGGTATTCACAGAAGTTCGGATTTTGTCTTAAGACAAAATCCTAACTTAAGTCTGTCTTAAGTCTGTCTCAAGTCTTTCCTAAGACAAACCTCAAGACAAATCCTAACCTCTGTGAATACCAAAAGTAGTAAGTTTAGGATATTATCTTAAGTTAGTCCTGTGAATTGGGACCCATGAGTTGCTGGTTCTTTTTGTTAAACTGTCAGAAGTGTACCTGAATTCCTGTGGTTCTCCGTGGGAGCAGACGACTTGAAGGGAGGACCCCAGCCGAATATTTCCCAACTACCTCACCTCCCTGGGCCCGGATCTCTCCGAGGCCAAGAACGAAAGGGAAAGGGGAAGTGGATAGACAAACAAGAGAGGCATCCACACAGGTGTCTTTTGACTCTTCTGTACTGCAAGTCACACCTAAAACATTAAGAACATCATTAATACCGTTCCTATAACTACTGGCCTTCTCTAGCACTAAACTCCCTCGGGACTGAACTTCTACCTTAAGCTTGTGTGGAATTAGCTGCTCTCTTAGATTGTCCAGAATTACTCTCAATTGCTGAAGAATATTTAAGCACAACAGTTCAGTGTCAGGGCTACTCCTCTGGTTGACGAAGAAGAGAAGGTGGTACACAGCAGTATTAATTACCCCTATCTACTTGAGCAGTTGAACGCTGTCTCGAGTGTTGGCCGAGAAGGTGAGAAAACCCTCGACTAACAAATGTTCCAGAAGTTAGTCACTTCTTGCTATAGACGAAGCTCCAGGAGAGTGCTGTTCAAAACCTTTACTAGTAATTGACTCACTGGAATTCTCTGTAAAGGCTATAGCTTCACGAAAATTACAGTCTTATACCATAGTCTCTAGAGTTGATTCAACAGACTTACACTCTCAATTGGAACACAACGGAAACCTCCTACTTGTGGTTAGGACAAAATACTGGAAGCTCTCCGAAAAGACGACCCTCAGGATTCCGCTCTTCAAACAGAAGCGTGAAGATCTTCTGACTGGGGCAACAGGATACAGGCTCGGACTCGACTCCAGACTCTGAAGAGACGGGGAAATGAATAGGCGCCGGAGCACCTCAGGATACAGAATCTGTCACAGAATACAAGGAGACAGAACGTCTCAATAGATGGAAAAGGGGGTTTCTTGTTGGTCAGTAACCCCGCACTAACTGGTAGGGTCAAATCTCTGAATTTTGCGGGGGATGGACGAACCACAGAAATGAACGTCCGTCCGCCAGAAAATGACAGTTGAAGTGCGCAGTGCTGGAAAAGCGAGCGCATGAAATGGCCGACAGTCAGCTGGAAGCTAGAACGCTGACCGCCGGAACATAAAGGCACAACCAGGAACCACCCAACCTAAGCAGCCCTCAGTTGAGCTACTCGCTGACGCCAACTCCACAATGATAGAGTAGCGAACGGACCAGAAAGCATAGGATATTTTGATCTCCCTGACTTGTTTTGACTTGCATCTGTTCGGATCCTGACATAAACTGACAAAATGGATTCTATCATTGTATATTCTCACCAGAAAAATCTTAATTTCATTTTTATGAATCAAACAGTTTAATCAATGTTGACCATCATTTCTCTGATGGCACTGAGTGTGAACCCACTGCCTGCACTCAGGAGTGGCTTTAAAACTTAATTTGCTTTTCCAAAAAAGTGAAAACTTAGCTGAAGGTAGGTGATTGCTGCAGGGAGCTCCTTGTACATTCATATTTTTGAATTTCTGCCTGCATGCAGTTCTGGTGGGCACACAAATCTGCAGCAAATATAGTCACTTCGCTGTTTAGATCAGCTACTGAACTGAAACCTTAATCTTGGAAGAAACTAGCTGCAGATAAAAACATGCTTGCTCTTCTAGACTTACATACTATGTACTTTGTTCTTTAGTTCATCCCTTTGGCCCTTAAATTAGTGGAACCACATATAACATATTGAAGATCCTCTGCTTTTTGCTCAATTGTTGGAGTTGGATGAGGGTTAGCCATCGATCATCTAAGTGGATGGGCATTGGATTTGTTTGTCTTTGTTTTCTCAGAAGACTCAATTCCTGTCGTGATTCACTGGTTTCTACCTTTTTTTGACAATATTTTTCCTGTTTTTTCCACTGTGTATGAATTGTAGCACTTGTCGTTACAATGAACAAATATTTGATCCTCTTCACCCATCAGTTTCAATCTTTTGCAAACTTTGTCTTACCATATTTCTGCTGCATCTCAAACTCTCCTCTTTTCAGCTGCTGTTGATGTTTGCTTCTCTTTCAGATTAGTTTGGCATACAACACATTTTTCTTTCTTGAAAAAGTCCTCAGATTTTGTAGTTAGCAAAACTCTATCAGGACCTAAATATTATCTGCTTTCACAGACTTCGCTCATGTTTACGAATTTGAGTTGGCACAAAACCTGAAACAAAAACAATATTAAAATAAATTACCAATATGATGGGTACAACTCATCATTATAGAGCTGCCATTTCAGTTCTTGAAATACTAGATCATCCCTGGAACACATCTACCATTTTTAAAAATGTTGTTCCCAAAAATTTGGCCTGGATTAGGAACGTCTACCCAAGCTATCACACCTGTATAGATACAATGACACATCTCTAAAGAGAGAATGAGTGCCTCAAGGTAATGCTTGAAAGTCCAAAGTACAACCTGTGCCCTGGACAAAGATTTGACCATTCAACGTTTTAGACAGTGCTTATCATGATCATTCCATGGATGTCCCTCTTATAAAAATGATCAAGTATTAGCTGAATAAAAACGTTGAAACAGGTAGAAAATTAATATGTTGTGGTCAAGTCAAAGGCTTTGTCCATCCAATCTGACCCAATAAAATGCAAGTACATCTCATGGTGCTCAGAATTATACTAATCTTACATGAACTGACCCATCAGCAACAGAATAAAGAACTTGTGACTCCTTGATTCAGTGATTAATGGACAAATCTAACAACTTTTTCACCAATTTAACCAAGAAAAATATAACTACTTATCATTAATCACTTCAAGCGATACCACACCTATAGAAAGAAACTGATCTAACCGTAACAAAATAAAGATTATGAAAATGTGCATTTAGGGGTCAAGAGTCAAATGGATTGCAATTACAACCAATTTAAAAGCAGTGGAAAACAGGCGTAGAACCAAAGTGAAAATTCATATTTGGAGTCAAATAGTTACACTTTCTACTAATTTGTCCAAGAAAAATGCAAGTACTTTCAATGAGAACTCCATTGGTGTCTCACTTATAAAAACTGATCAAACAATAAGGAATCAGGACCTTGAGACACATACAAAATTTATAGGTAGAGGTCAAAGGTCAAATGCCATGATCTGTAAGAGGAATTAACAAGGGAAATAGAATTACAAGTACTTGTCATGATTATTCAGAGATACCCCCCCAGACATTATACTTGACCTTTATTTTATGTCATCATTTTTTTTACTAATATATATCTTATTCTCCGGAAGACACCCCTTATGATGAAGGCTGTCATGGAATTTTTCAGTACTGATTATTACTGTAAGATCCCTCACCCTGGATTTGTGGAACACCGCACCACATCAGCTTCTTTATTTCCCTGTGACTTATGTGTACAGTGTCATTGTAGATCCCCCAAAACTATGCACACTTTTCCTTTAAGTCGTTGCCATCCAAACAACAGTCAGATTTAAGAATTTTTTTAACTTTTTCTCATTTAAATATTCCATTTTAGATCCATGTGCATCTTGACTAATTGATTTACACTAAAGTGCTTACAACTGTGGCATCTTCACCCTGGATTGGTGGAGAACACCACATCATTGTCTTCACTTTTCCGAGACGTACTTTCTTTGTAAGTGTATATCTATAATTCTGTTACACACCTATATTCCCGGTCATTGTTGTCCAGCTGTGGTTAGATGTAGCCACTTTTAACTCTTTATCGCTTATCAATTTTCCAATTTTTAGATCTACATGCAGCTTTAAATTTGATACATATTCCAGGTGCAAGCAACATATGGTGCTACACAAAAGCAGCTAAATTATCTTTGATCTCCTTTATATTTAATATTTTTTTGCTCTTGTTCAACTTATGGTGGTATTATTTCTTGGTATATGCTATGATTAGCTTATTTAGTTATCGTATCTCTTTTAGTGGCCCTCAATTCCACACATCACCTTCTTTCTATATAGCAGCACATTAGGTTCCCTTACCGCATTCTGACTATCCATCTATTACTTTGGGAGGGGTTAGCATTGTACACATGATAAATCACTTTTCTATCCACTATCCTTATAGCTATATTTTAGATTTTTATTAGGACACAATTTCGGTGGAGTGGTTGACTGCACTGCTCAGTCCTGCGGTATCCCTATATTGCACCCTTCCAAGGCACACTAAACCCCAGTGCAAATACACCACCTGTCAAGTCAAGTCAAGTCAGGGACATTTGAAAAGCGCACAAATCACATCCTAGAAGTCTCATGGCACTTGCAGAAGTCTCTGACAGAAGGGGACACAGTTGATTGCAAAGAGCCAAGTATTTAGTCCCTTGCGGAAACAACCGTGATTGGGGGAGTTGCGACGATGGAAAGGCATTTTGTTCCATGCGGCCGGGGCCAGAAATGAAAAAGCTCGACTGCCATTTCTGGAGGTTCGTATTCTTAAAGGTGTCAGTAGGAGTTTGTTTCTGGATCTAAGTTCCCTTTGTGGCTGATACCAGCTGAGTTTTTTGGACCAGCATTTAGGACATTTTCAATACAATTGTCTGTGGACCAGACATAATGTTTTAAAAAGGATGTACTTTTTCACCAGCAGCCAGTGTAGGCCTTTTAAACAGGCCGCAGAGGAGGTTTTTCGTGGGAGGTTAAGAACCAACCGGGCTGCGGTGTTCTGGAGAACCTGAAGCCTCCTCAGATGGTGTTCATTTATGGAAGACAAAAGTGCGTTTCCGTAGTCCATCCTATTTATTATTAGGCCCTGGACTAAGGGTTTTCGGGCCAGAACAGGGATCCACTTAAAGATTTTTCTCAAACTACGCATTAGTCCGAAGCAGGTACCAATGATGTTGTTTATTTGAATGTTCATAAACAATTTGTTATCCATCAGGAACCCAAATTACGGGTTGAATCCTTTGGTACTGGGCAAGTGCCCAGATTGGTTGGCCACCAGTCATCTGTCCATTGTTCTGCTGCTCTGCCGAAAAGCATGATTTCTGACTCACTGCCATTTAGTTGAAGGTGACTGATGGTCATCCATTCCTCAACTTGTACCAGGCAGCTTTGGAAACGTTGTTTTGCTTTCGTTTGGGTCAGAATCTAGTGTGACTAAAATCTGCGCATCATCGGCATACGACAGAACATCGAAACCATGGGCTCTGATTATATAGGCCAAAGGGGTCATATAGGTATTAAAGAGCGTCGGGCTCAATATACTGTGTGCTGTGCAGCCTCACACAATTCAATTTTGGCACAGGGTGAGTTAAGCAACCAGCAGCTGAACTTTAAAAGTGAGTGAGCAGCTAAGCTTCAGTGAATTGACACTACCTTGGGAAGTGGAGAACCGCAGCCTTAAGGCCCAGTGGTGCAGGGTATGCCTGAAATCCCCAGGGTTCAACTGCCTTGTCAAAACTGAGACACAGACTTTTTGTCTGGCGTAGAAGATGGTATTTATTAGCTGCAGCTAGTACAGTGGTCTTAGAAGTCGTCAGTACAACGAGGTTCAAAAGAGACTGCCAGTTAACTCCGTGGCGCACAGGTTTATATACGATACAATACAATATCAAATGCAATCACACAAGAGCATGAGCTATAGGCAAACATTATAGACAATGTTTTAAGACCAAAGCAACTCAAGTTCCCTGTTCTGTTTGTCACTCGACCCCTTCAGTAAATCACAAATGAATCCACACAATTTGATTTACAAGTAGAGAAAACACAGCTGCGTGTTGTAAAAGGACAGTCGTGAAACAGGAAAATGCATGAGACGTGTAGCGTAGGACAGCAGATGAGATAACTAAAAGGAAACAATGGTGTGAAGCTCAGACAGAAATTAGTGTACTCGGCCAGACCCTGACACTCGCTAGTAAACATAATCAAAGAAGCCACCTGACACGCAAAGGCAGAAACGACAAAAACATCATGGTCGCTGAGCTGCCTGAGTGAGGGCAACATAAAATGGCGGGGATCAAAAAATGGAGGCTGAGCACGAACGAGTTCGTAATTTACAGAACCTCAGCCCCTCCTTTTGCCATTACTCAGGCAAAAACAGACCAACTCATGTTAATCTGAATCGGAATCAACACTGATGTTCATAAGATTCTCAAGCTGTTGCTCCACCATCTTTCTAATATTCTCTGTCTTCGGAGTAGCGGATTGTGGAACACATAAAGTAGCCAACAGGCCACAGACTGCAGGACCACATTGGACGCATAGGCAACAGGAGAATATGATGGCCAAAATTGCTCCAAGGAATGTTAAGATCTTCCATCCCCAAGTTGACAATATTCCCCAAAACCATCCCATAAAAGACCAATCTCCTTCGTCCTGATGAAGCGACTCGGAGACCGTGTGCAATTTGGAAATGGCTTGGTACACTGCCGGGGCGTCATCTGGAATATAAATGCAGCAACTAGATCCGATCAATCTACAGACACCTCCTCGGATCTGCTAAGATCAGATCTAACGCAATTCGATTTTGTAACGTCATAAGACGGTCAGCCTGAAGCTCTACTGTAATGTTACCTATCGCACCTGCAGTAACATTAATAGTGGTCTCAACCATTCGAACCAGTTGCCTGATGTGTCTGCTGTTGACCATTGGGCCCCAAAAGGGAAGGAATCCTTTAAGGAAATCTCCTCCCTCTTGTTCTGCTGTGTCTTTGGCATCAAATACACCTCTGCTATGTCTAACTCTGTGGTGGTCTGACATAGCCGTATATGTAGGGGGAAGGAAGAAAGCTATGTAACAGGTTCCAGAAAAGTTGGAAGTTAGCCAAGAATAAGCTCGGTCATTACAGACAAAATATGTTCCTTGAGACGGAACTAACGGAGGGAAATCAAGGGACGAGAAAATATATGTATACGAACATTTCTGATTGACGTCAGCTTTCTTGCTGTTGACTTGGAGACAAAAATTACCTTGATGGGGCACAGTCCACACTGGAGAAGACTCACCCTTTTTAGTTTTGTCACCAAGAATAGAGATATAGTGGGTAACATTCCATCCATCATAAGCTCGCTTCTCATCTAATGGAATCTTACTCTTCTCTATAATCTTGGCCATTACCACTATACCTTTATTCAAGGAGCTGTGACTAAAATCTAGTCCATTCCCAGAAGTTCTCACAGGGCTTCTAAGCCTGTTGTGGTATGCGGCTGAAAACATTGTCAAATAGGCCCAAGCTTCGTATGAGAAAGGAAGAACCAAATATGGCATTCCCTTTTGTGTATTGTGTGGCATGAGTCCACACACCCAACAATCAGTCATATTAATGGCCAACTGATGTTGGTGCAACAACTGAATAAACGTATAGTTCATATACTCGGCTCTCCTTATCTGTTCATGAGGGGGTAGAGTATGCATGTGGTGTGAAAAGACAGAAAGACGAGAAGGCAAAGAATTTGTAGAATTAGCAACATTTCCTGATTGCAAAACATGTACGATCCAACCTGTGCAAGGTAATAAAATACATAAAAACATAAGAACATACAAAGTTACGCCAAATCGACTACGCAATAATTCACAATATTTTAATCTCATTTCCTGCTTCCTATTTTCCCTACCTACGATTGTTGTACCATCCATCTTTATCTAAAAAAAAGTCGCTCACGGCACTCTTCCTTAATCACTCAGCTAGTCACTTCTGTATATCCTGAGGCACTAGCCACTTACTAAAAGAACAAAATCAGGTGATGCGCTCTAATACCTAAGGGTCTTGTTCGCGCTATAGAAAACTCCTAAAATAAAAAAATTAAAAAAAGTTTACAGTCTGAGTCTCCTACCGTGACCCTGCGACGGAGACAGATGGCACATTTAATACTAATATCACACCAAAAAAGAAGCAAAAAGGAACCAAAAAGGAATGTCTTTAAATAATAAAAAGAAATGTTCAAGAAAAATATTCAGTTCTTTTTGTTGGCTCTTGGTCTTAAGTTGTAACGTGTTTTGCTCGGCACAGTCTGATCCTTGAACAATGTTTCTGGATTGGTAGTGTCTATTCGACGATGCACAGGCACAGCGGCTTGAAGAATATCATCATCTGCTTTTTCAGACTGAGTCCCATAAATTTGAGCATCACTGAAAGGAAGAAAACAAGGAACCGCTGCAGTGTCCGATTCCCTTTCACCACTGTGAATCCACCGGTCGAATGGTAATGGTAGTGGCACCTTTTTACAGTGCACTCCATGCACCCAGTTACGCTTGCCGACCACTTTCACCGCCGTGCGGGTAACGAGCAAAACTTGCGTAGGCGTAGATCAGCGAGGCTCCAAATTCTTAGTCCGTTGAAAGTTCTTTATACAGACCCAGTCACCGGGCAAGATGGTGTGACCTGGGTCTGTAGAGACCTCCGGCAAAGAACTTTGCACCTGTTGGCGAATAACACTTAATTTAGTAGTCAAATCATTCAAATAATCAATTAACAGAGGATATGGTATGTCTGAGTATCTTTTGGGGTGGGGGATGCCCCAAACATTAGCTGGGCGTCCAAATACCACTTCATATGGGCTAAGTCCCATACAAGAGTGCACAGTAGTTCTGGTTGACAAAAGAGATAGGGGCAACGCATCAGGCCAAGCAAGACCTGTACTAACTTGAATGTTGGCCAGCTTAAGCTTGATGGTACCATTGTAACACTCAACCAAACCCGCTGACTGTGGATGGTTTGCCGCATGGAATTTCTGTCTAATACCAAGACCAGAACATACTTTCTGCATAATCTGGCCCACAAATTCACTTCCGTTGTCACTCCAGACAATGCGCGGCAAACCAAATCTAGGAAAGAATTCCTTAATCAATACTTTAGCAATTGACAGAGCAGTGTTATCTTTCAAGGGGTAGGCCTCTATCCAACGGGAAAAGGCACATACCACCACCAGAACATACTTGAGGTTGTTGCAGCGATCCATGTGAATGTAATCAATCTGCAGCACTTCAAAAGGGTATGACGGGGGAGCAAAATGACCTGCTGGAGTTGGGGTACCTTTTCCTGGGTTATGCATTAGACAAACATTACAATGCTTGGCCACATTTTCTGCACATTACGGGATTCCTTCATTCTGCCATACCGGAGCCAAGAGCTTACATTTGCCTTTTGCACTAATGTGAGCTGGACTATGAGTCATAGTCATGACCGGTAACACATAAGCGTCCGGTAACAACCATCGCTGATGTTCCGACAACTCTGTCCAACAACCCATCGAATCTAACATTCCCGTACTTTCTTTCCACGTACTCAATTACTTCTCAGTAGCCTCTCCCTGAATCGTTTTCACACTCTCAATGGTGTCTTCACACATTCCAATTTCCCTCACCCAGTTTGCAGGACCTGCCACATACATTCGACGAGTAGTGTTTCTGGCTGTAGCTTTCGCTACCTCGTCTGCAAACGCATTTCCACGACCCACATCATCTGTAACTTTCTTGTGTGCACTACACTTTATGATCACTATTTGTGCAGGTAAAGTAAGTGACTCAAGAAGATCAGTCACTAACTGACCATGCTGAATCCTCTCTCCCTCCACAACTTTCTAAAACTATGCGCAACAACGGAAGCGTACTGACTATCTGTGTACACATTCACTCTCTTTCCCTTTGACAGCACACATGCTCTAGTCAAAGCTATCAACTCAGCTGTTTGGGCTGAATTATGTCCAATACGTGCCATCTGAACAATTGTGCATAGGGTAGTGACAGCATAGGCAGAAGTAGTTTCTCCATTTGGAAGCTTAAAACAAGAAACATCCACCCATAGGATCCCGTCCGGGTCCTTGAGCGGAGTGTCCTTTAAATCAATCCTACCCTTCGTTTCTTCTTCTGTTCGGAGAAAACAATCATGCTTTTCCTGATCGTCTTTCTCATCTGGGAGCGGCAACAGTGTAGCTGGATTTAACGTGTTACATCTTTGGATATGTACATGGCTCGCTAGAAGTGTCAGCTTGTAACCAGACAAACGAGCACTCATAAGATGCTGTGTCTTAGTTCTATTCAACAAAGTATCCACTGCATGTGGGAGAATAACAATAAGTTTGTTATCCAACACTAATCCGGCAGACTGTCTAATAGAAATTGCGGCAGCTGCCATAGCTCTGAGACAACTGGGCAAAGCTTTAGCTACTGGGTCTTATGTCGTGGAGAAATAGGCACATGGCCTCTGCTTATCTCAGAATTGCTGTGTCAAAACTGACAATGCGCAACCTTCTCTCTGGTAAACGTACAATGTAAAGGACTTGCTATAATCTGGGGACCCAACACTGGAGCAGAACACAGGGCAGTACGTAAGTCAACAAAACTTTTCTGACATTCTTCTGTCCAAGGGAGCGGATGGGGCGTATCGTTCAATGTTAGTGCCACCAATGGTTTCGTCAAAAGTGAAAAAATTGGGAATCCATTGTCTACAGTAGGAAGTGATACCCAAAAAGGCACACACTTCTCTCTGTGTGGTAGGTACAGACATCTGTGAAATAGCATGAATACGTTCTAGAGTTAATCGCCTTCCCTCCTTCGACAAGAGATGACCTAAATAGGTCACTTCTTGTCGGATATACTGCAACTTGGAGGGCGATACTTTATGATTTAAAGTAGCTAAATAATGCAACAACGCAACAGTCACACTCCTACACACATCTTCCGTATCAGCAGCCACCAACAAATCATCCACATACTGAACAAGCGTAGCACCTGGAGGCAAAAAGAAAGTATCTAGTTGACATTTAAGAGCTTTGCTATAAATAGAGGGACTTTCACAATAGCCTTGAGGAGCTTTCTTAAATCGAAAACTTCGGCCACCCAGAGAGAAACCAAAGATATCCCTACTTTCTTCAGCAATAGGAATACTAAAGAAAGCGTTCTTAAGGTCTATCACCAAAAACCAAGCTGCCGAAGCAGGAATCATTGTCAATAAAGCTGTAATATCCGGAATATTAGGGAACTGTGGCAGCACTATTTTATTGACTTCCCTCAGGTCAATAACAAATCGATAGACAGGAGGCTGTGAAGGATCCGTCCTCTTAAGGATCGGAAAAACAGGGCTGTTACAGACATTGCCTCTGGTCTCTTCGACCACACCTTTCTAAATAAAATCATCAACAATAGCCAATAGTGCTCTCTCTCCATCACTAGAAATACGATATTGGGGAATGCGTGGCATTCTAACATTATCTTTAACTGTGACAACATACGGTGGGATCGCAAGACGACCCACACCATTCGGGCCCGTGGCCCAAAGACTTTCTGAGAGAGAAAGCAACTCGGGTGGAAACTGTTCCCGGGACAAATACATGGGGGACATCAATCTCTTTCCCAAAGTAAGATGCACACCAGAAGGGGAACAATACAATGTTGCATTCAGCCTTTTCAACAGATCCAAACCCAGCAAATTCTCACCACAACCAGTTGTCAGAATAAGCGGAGCTTCCAAATCATAAGGACCAATCGAGACAGGCAAAGGGCAAGAAACCGGATTACGGACAGGAGCACCTGAAAATTCCACAGAGGTATTCATTAAGCCAGACAAAGCTGCCCCAGGGAGTTTAGAATGAATGAAAGAACTTCTCATTGCACCAGTATCCAAAAGAAACGGTTCTGAAACACCCATAGTATTGACAACGACATATTGCCCATTTTGATCTACTGGAATCGACACAACTCCCTTACTTTGTCCATGGCTGTCCTATTCAATCCGAAAGTCGTCAGCCCTATCTTCAACATGATAATCATCATTGTAATATTGTGTGGATGGAACTGTCTGTTGGTCAAAGTAATTCGAAGTAGAT
Organism: Lissotriton vulgaris; assembly: GCF_964263255.1. Classification (NCBI taxonomy): domain Eukaryota; kingdom Metazoa; phylum Chordata; class Amphibia; order Caudata; family Salamandridae; genus Lissotriton; species Lissotriton vulgaris. The sequence goes on from NC_141695.1 coordinate 52,930,505, forward strand.
GAAGGGAAAGAACGTTGCTCCTGAGAGGACGCACCGCGTCCTCTACCTCTAGATCCTGTTTGAAAATTACCATGACCTCGGGGAGCCGACATCCCATTATTACGTTGTAATAAAACCGGGCAACTATTCTTGAAATGTCCTTCTTCCCTACAATATGCACACTGATTAGGACCCAACGAAGGTTGCGGCGTAAAATACTCGGGCTTCTGCAACAATCTCTGAAACTGTGGAGGTTGCTGAAACTGGGAATTTTGCTGGTGCTGATTCGAGCGAGGCGGATACGCCTGCTGTAAAAGAACCCTTGTTTTCAAATCTTTGTTTTTTATTTTCTTGTTTCTCCTTCTCCTCCTTATCCCTATTCTCGTAATACTGTGCAGTAGCCAATATTTTAGAAGGAGAAGAGACAGCCCTTGCACTTTCGGAACTCTTTAATTTGTTCGATAACTCGGGAAGCAAATTATATACGAACTTGTCCACAAACAATCGCTGACCACCCTCTACACTCAAATCCTGACCACTGTGGTCAATAAACATCTCTTCAAAGCGGGTGAAGAAATCCGAGACGCTTTCATCTTTCTTCTGCTTACATGCGGCCAGCTTATCCCAACTTACTCGCACCGCAGGCATCATTGTCTTCATCAATTCAATTATTCTACCTGGAAGAGCCGTAATTAAAACCTCTGGTTTTGCACCATCCACCTGATTCGCATCCGCAGCTCTGATAGCAGCCCAATCACCGCCTAATTCAGCCACATGATTTTCCCTACGAATCCGTGCCCATATACCTTGCGGAACAACATTTCCAAATAGCATATCAATGTCGGCCAAATTCATAATACAGGGCGTCAACCGTTTGGGACAATTCCTTGTAATATCCAGCAGGATTTTTACGGGGGTCTGGAAGAGTTTGCTTAAGTGCCAAGACTTCAGACCTTTTCCAGGGTTTGTGGACCCATATATGCTGGAAATGAGCAGGGACTTGAGGTGGACCAATCACTGCTTCTCTCCATACGGGAGGAACTTCACGCATTGGATAATTCTTACTACCTTGTTTATTAGCGGGACCAGCCTTGGAAAGGACAGGGACAAAAACATTGTTCGAAACGCAATGAGTCTATCCACTGCCTCTTCAACTTGATGTCCTACAATAAAACCTTTATCAAAATCAGCTTGTAATTTCAGTAGTTCCGAAGGAACTGTATCTGACTCCATATCTTCCCAACCTCTAATAAGAGTTTGACACATAACATTGAAAACATATCTCTGCGTGGGCTCTCCCCATTGATAGAAGCAACTCATAATATCTTCGCTACTATATTCTAATCCATGCTCAATCCATTTACGAGCGAGAGAACCCAAATCTACTTTCTCGTCCGTAAGGGGAAGTTGACATTGAGATTGTCGTTTTGAAAAAGCTGGGGACAGATTTAGAGACCTAACGAAAGGAGAAAAGAAACTTGAAACAGCATCTGCTATCCTCCTCTGTGAAGTAGGAGAATCCCTTGCGAGGATTAGAAGCATTTCAGATGTGAAAGGCAAGGGAGACTGAAACGTAGCACACTGAAGAGTAGGAACGGAAGAAGGTGGGGGCTGAATTACTGACTGTGAGGATGAAGCAGAAGCAGGCAAAGGAGCACTAACAGGCTGAGCCGGTTGTTGGACAATCGGCACTTGAGCAACCACTTGTTGGGCAACGGGAGGGGGTAACGGAGGTGCATTAGCATTCGGGACATAGGGTGGAGGTGAATTCAATAAACAAGACATTAGGGAGTCTTCTTCTAATTCCTTATTTTTATCTAAAGAGGAAGTAGGCAGCATCGGATAGCATCTATCTATCGCCATACGATGTTGTCTCTCTAATACCTCCTTTGCACCATCAACTTCGTTGTCTTTAAACTGTTGGGCAGCCTATAAAATCGACATGTCTTGTGCTTTCTTATCCTTTTTCGCTTGTTTGATTTCTTTCTGTTTGGCTTCTTTACGCCAAAGGCGAAAGGAGTCAAACATAGCTGGCCGGGCTTTTCTTCTAAACAGAATTGATTCCAAATTATCCAGTATAGCGGAGTCAAAGCTACCATTCTGGGGCCATTTCAAAACTCCACTATTTTCTCGTATATCGGACCCATGTCTCGTTAAAGGTAATGGGACCAATACCGTGTTTCGAATAGAGCTCATAAGTGAGAGTTCCAACTGGAGGGATCGGGCTAGATTCCTCCAAATGGGAATCCCTCGTACAACCTAAACAACAACATTTTTTAAACTTACTCAGCCCACTTCTCTAGACCGATCACAAACAACACGGGGTATAGATCAGTAAAGCAGTACAATCGTACTTACCCCTTGGCTTCAGCTATTGCAATACCTGAATAAAAAAAACAAAAATAAAACAAAACAAAGGTCTGTTGGAGCGAACCACCAATTACTTAACTAAGGATCGTTCTACACCAGCGAAGGTCCGTCTATCGTCTCGCTTTACCAAACGTCATCAGAAGGGTCCAAGGCAGGGCGACAGTCAGGGCAGCAGTCGTCAGCAGCCGTCGGAGAGGAGTAGCCGCGCTGTCAAAAACCTTCGGTCCACTTCCGACATACAGGGGTCGATCACGTGGTGCGCTTCCTCCGGAATTTTCTTGCGGGGCTCCTCACGACCCTCGGGCTCAACCGCTACCGCTGAAGTCCCCCCACATTGGGCGCCAGTTGGAGAAGCGCAGCCTTAAGACCCGGCGACGCAGGGTATGCCTGAAACCCTCGGGATTCACCTGCCTTGTCAAAACAGAGACACAGACTCTTCGTCTGGCGTAGAAGATGGTATTTATTAGCTGCAGCTAGTACAGTGGTCTTAGAAGTCGTCAGTACAATGAGGTTCAAAAGAAACTGCCACTTAACTTCGTGGTGCACAGGTTTATATACGATACAATACAATACAAAATGCAATCACACAAGAGCATGAGCTATAGGCAAACGTTATAGAAAATGTCTTAAGACCAAAGCAACTCAAGTTCCCGGTTCTGTTTGTCACTCGACCCCTTAAGTAAATCACAAATGAATCCACACAATTTGATTTCCAAGTAGAGAAAACACAGCTGCGTGTTGTAGAAGGAAAGTCGTGAAACAGGAGAATGCATGAGACGTGTAGCGAAGGACAGCAGATAAGATAACTAAAAGGAAACAATGGTGTGAACTAACATGTAGTCCGGACGGGGAATAATCAGCTCAGACAGGAATTCGTGTTCTCTATTACAGAGACAAGGGTCCTTAGGCAAGGAAACAAATTATGACAAAGATGAATATAGACCAGATGGAACTATATTTTATATTTATATAAGGGAATGTCCAGCCGGACAATTTATTACCCTAATACAAAATAGTCACAACATAATAGAACACTGCGTGTGATAGAGGTGGGACACCAGCCGATGTCCGACTAACACACTAAAAGAACATAAACGAGGAAGAAATAGAAGGCAATAACAGGTCATCTGATTATTTTGAATCATATAACAGACAATCTTTGCTATACACATATGCATGAAAAATGTAAATCAACTATGCATTTAGTGCATTTATGTCGACGACGTTTCGAACCACATTGATAATCGGTTCATCCTCAGGACAGAGGTTAATTGCCTTAAAAGTTCAATTTTACAGTAGTATCACGCTTGAGTGAAACTAAGGGTTTTACCCAGGAAATGATTTACAGCAATACTCAAGGAATAATGTCCAAGGTGTGACAAGGATCAAAGGAAGAATGCCTTTGAAATCGGGGTCTGGCGATACAGACAGCAAGTCCACAATGGGGAGGCTTGCGGGCTTGAAGATGACACTCGCTAGTAAACATAAGCAAAGAAGCCACCTGACACGCAAAGGCAGAAACGACAAAAACATCGCGTTCGCCGAGCTGCCTGAGTGAGGGCAACATAAAATGGTGGCGATCACAAAATGGAGGCTGAACACGAACAAGTTCGTAATTTACAGAACCTCAGATTAAAACCTTAGGGAGAATTCTTGATTCCGATACTTGGCAAAAACCTAACTTAACTTCAAACTGCAACTTATTTACTCCTTCCTACGTATTAGGCTTAGGTCAGGTACACCGGGGTAGGCGTATCTTAGAAGCACCAGTTGAGTTCGTTAGTCAATGTTTTTATGTATGTATATATTTTATCCATTTTGAAGTATCATATGGCTAAGAAACCATATCAATGCTTTTACAGAATTATTTCATAATACTACTTTTACTGTACGCACTTTACTTTATAATAAGTATTGCAATTGTGGCAATTCATTTCTCTTGCATGAGAAAGAAGACTGCTCAAAAAAATAACACCTTTTATTGATAATGCCCGTCTCTCTATTTCTCTGCAATCTGGTGAAATTAAGCATGTACGATTGACTGAGTGAAATAGCTGTCTATTATTTTCACACAACTCTAGAGATACACTCTTTATTCTGAGGGAGTAAAGTTGTCATGTTTATGCGGGTGTCAGAAATTAATCCCTTCTTGTCTAAATCAGGACGGTTAACCCTTTCCTGAACATTCGAGAAAGTTTCTAGTGACCTCTGAGCTAGATGGCAAAACTAATTAAGTCTAACATAGTCAGTAGAGACCTAGATGACCTCAGCCCTATGTCTACACTGCTGTTTATGTTATTCCAATGCGCAGAGCCTATTGGGAATATAGGAACTACACTACAACTGCACTTTGTGCGCCAGCACAGAGAGAGACCAGGAATATGGCGTATCTCAATAAATATTGCGCATTGCTGTTCTCTCCATTTGACGCAGTGCAGCAAGTTGTCTTGCTGCATTGCACTGAGTCACATCTTTGTAAATTTAACCCTGAGTTTCTCAATGTAAAAGGCGCCAATTACACACCTGACAGTGAAAAAATTGTAAATTCCTAAAAGTATTTGTATAGGTATAAGAACCTGACAGTGACAAATTAAATTAAATTGCATGTCCATAGAAAACACACACACACACATATATTATCTTTTTCTTTTCAGCTAACCATCAATTTGCAAGAGAAGAACACATCTGGCGAAATGGTAGTAATAGTAAAAAACCTAACAGCAACATAATTCCCGATTGTGGGATTTTCCGATTTTCCTCTTTTTGCATCATTTCTTCTTAATTACTTGATAAACTTGACAGGAAATCTTGTGGTCTTTGTAACTATTTTCAACAACTTACATTGACACACACTTGTGTATTTCTTCATTGCAAATCTTTCCTTAGTTGATTTATACATCAATTTCATTTTCAAAAATGTTGACCAACTTTTTCCAAGGCAAGGATCCTATTTCTTTCATTGCCTGTCTGTTACATTCTTACTTCTTTATGTCCATGGTATGCGTAGAATTCATTCTTCTCATCGTCATGGCTTATGATTGGTATGTTGCAATTTGCAATCCCTCACGATACACAGTCATACTGAACAAAGCTACATTTCTTCAGTTGTTGGCTTTTGCTTAGATGGGAGGATTATTGGACCCAGTAGCACGTGTGGCTCTAACATCTAAACTTTCTTTCTGTGGCTCTCATGAAATAAACCACTTCATGTCAGTCCCACTCAAGATTTCTTGCTCCAGTACACTAAGCGTAGAATAGTTAACATATGTCAGAAATGTTGGGTATGCTAATTCTGACTTTCACCTCTTATGTTTACATCATCTCAGCCATTATGAAAATAAGTTCTTCTGAGGGTAGAAGTAAGACCTTTTTGACTTGTGCCTCTCAACTCAGTGTGGTCCTTTTATTTTACGTTGCAATCTGTATTGTCTACGTGAGGCCTTCGTCCGTTTCCTCACTGAATTACACCAACATATATTCTTTTATGTATATTGCTGAAGTTCCTTTGTGCAACCTCTTTATTTACATTCTTAAAAACAAAGAATTGAAAAATACCCTTGTCGGTATGTAACTGTTACAACGCGTTTTTTACCAAGCATACTGTTACCACGCATACCATTACCACGGAGGGATCCTTTACAACTCATACCTTTACAACGCATGACATTACATCGTAGATACTATTACAACGCATGCCATTACAACGTAAGTATAGGTAAGTATATTATTTTATTTTACCTTTTTTTAATTACCAAAATATTAAAAATGAATTAAATTATGTAATTAAAGTAATTTTATATATAGTTTGGGTTATGGGGTACAGGGGTATTTTTAGGGCTCAGGGCTGAGTTTGGGTTTTAGGGTACAGGGGTATTTTTAGGGTTCAGGGCTGGGTTTGGGTTTTGGGGAACAGGGGTATTTTTAGGGTTCAGGGCTGGGGTTGGGTTATGGGGTACAGGGGTATTTTTAGGGTTCAGGGCTGGGTTTGGGTTATGGGGTACAGGGGTATTTTTAGTAATCAGGGCTGGGTTTGGGTTATGGGGTACAGGGGTATTTTTAGGGTTCAGGGCTGGGTTTGTGTTTTGGGGTACAGGGGTATTTTTAGGGTTCAGGGCTGGGTTTGGGTTTTGGGGTACAGGGGTATTTTTAGGGTTCAGGGCTGGGTTTGGGTTTTGGGGTACAGGGGTATTTTTACGGTTCAGGGCTGGGGTTGGGTTATGGGGTACAGGGGTATTTTTAGGGTTCAGGGCTGGGTTTGGGTTATGGGGTACATGGGTATTTTTAGGGTTCAGGGCTGGGTTTGGGTTATGGGGTACATGGGTATTTTTAGGGTTCAGGGCTGGGTTTGGGTTTTGGGGGACAAGGATATTTTTAGGGTTCAGGGCTGGGTTTGGGTTTTGGGGTACAGGGGTATTTTTAGGGTTCAGGGCTGGGGTTGGGTTATGGGGTACAGGGGTATTTTTAGGGTTCAGGGCTGGGTTTGGGTTTTGGGGTACAGGGATATTTTTAGGGTTCAGGGCTGGGTTTGGGTTTTGGGGAACAGGGGTATTTTAAGGGTTCAGTTTTATAAAAATATTTAAATTTAATTAAATACATTTATTTTAGTAATTTTTATTTATTAAAGTATATATATATATATAATAAAAAATGTATTTATTAATTAAAAATAATTAAATACGTATTAATTACATTTTTAAAAAAAATAATATATTAATATTTAAAAATAATATACTTACCTATTCTTACGTTGTAATGGCATGCGGTGTAATAGTATCTGCGATGTAATGTCATGCGTTGTAAAGGTATGCGTTGTAAAGGGTCCTGCGTTGTAAAAATTGCGTGGTAATGGTATGCGTGGTAAAAGTATGCGTTTTAACGTCATACATCCACCCTTGTCAAAAGAAGTCATAAAAAGGTTTAAATTGTTGTTCGATATGACAATATAGTGTTCCTTCACACATTATAGTGCCATTTACTGTGGAATCAGTTCTTCTTGTATATACTGCCTAGAGTAAGATGGATAGGAAACAGGATGAGGAGCTAATAAAAAAAGTTAAGTCGTGGTACAAAAAATCAAATTCAATTAAGAGAAATGAAGGAGTATACAAAGTGTGAATGAATCTACACAACCCACATGCACATTGTTATGAAAATCTTTCTTTTCTATATATTTAGAGTTATCCACCGTTTTCATCTATTTTAATCAAAAGTTAAGAAAAATGGAATTAAGACATCCTGAGAATAAGGTACATCTTATGTGAAAGACCAAAAACAAATAGGTTAACATTTAGGGGGACAAAATTAAAAAGTCAGATAAATACTTGAGCCAGGTGTTCAAGAATGATCGAATAGCCACAATCCTGGCAGTGCACAGATCGAGCAGGCATCTCAAAGGGTTATAAAGAGGCTACTGTCCATGCAGCTAACAAATCTAGGAAAATCCAGGTTCCGTGTTTATGTTTCAAATAATACGTGACCTTAGGATGGAGTACACTTCGATTGGTGTCAACAGGGTCGATGAACCAGCTATACAACACGGCATCACTTATTATTGGAAAGATAAACATTAGCTGCATGCCCTGCAGTCTCTTTATGACCCGTTGAGGTGCCTACTAGACCCGTGCACTGCCAGGATTGTGGCTATTTTGTTTTGATAATAAAAAGATACCACTCTTTGGCTCATATATTAAAGGAATATTTCTTGACCATTAGTTCTGACACTGAAGCATCAAATTTCTCTGCCCTGAAGAAGTACAAGATTTTACTGGATGAAACGCTATTGCTAATGTTTATATGAATATCAAATGATACAACAATAAAGATATGCAAAACCGAATTTATCATTCTTGTTCCAGAAAGCATTTCAACAGAATGTTTCTATAGCGTCAGACATGATGAGCATACCTTGTAAGGAATTAACATTATGAGTTCTGTTCAATACTGAATGGATCACTTTACTTCCAAAGATTTCCGTCTCAGTAAGTGCATTATCTATGTCAGATACGATAACTACCTGCACACCACAATGCAACTTTAGTCATGTGTAAACCACCTATCACTGGATAAAGATCATCAAATTCTAATGGATTGCTCAGAAAAATTACAGAAACAACACGGAAAACACCCTCATCACAGAAAATTGGCAGGATAGTCTGGCCTTCGAGATGAGCAATCACATTTTGGAACTTTTTTAGAGCTTTGTATAATGTTCTGTGATTGTGACTGGAGATGGTATTACTGGTAAACACCCAAACGTCTTTAGTCGGACAGTATTAAGGGAGATCAGAGCATGAATTGCAACCCAAGGAGGAACTGTTTTTTCTTCATCCTTCAATCGACACTGAATAAGCAATATGATAAACTCAGTTAAATCAGCTTTGCAGACCGCAACATCTGGTAGAAGGGGATCCATGTCTTTAGCCACTCTGAAACTTTCTGGCAGACTGGGACGTTTTAATAATGTCTTGTAGTAATTTTGCACACATTGGCAATGCAGTTGTGTTGTAAGTTTGCAGCTTTGTTTTTTATGCCCACAACTGAAACAGCTTGTTTTCCAGCAGTTACTTCATTGGTACAGTCCTGAAAAAGCACCATGGCAGTACAATGTGTGCTGGATGTTCCAGACAAAGAAGAGCTGTCTTCAATATCAAAAATATCAAGAGCAGCAATTGTAAATCTTTTCCTGGTAAAGTGACTTGGAAGTGGTGTGCTGTCAGATTCACTAGATTTTACAGCATGAGCTGCTAACAAACTCTTGCTCCATACTCTATCATTATAACTTGTTGATACACCAATCCTATTAAATGAAGCGATTAGCTCTCTACTTTTTCACTTGTCATAGATTACATGGGCATTCATCATGTGTAGCAAAGTTTTCTTTTCGCCGTGATGTAATTCATAAAACATGATTTGGAAAGGTCAGTACATTCACGCAGTATAAGCCTGTTGGTTCATGGAATTGTATTCCACTTCTTCGCTTATATCTTAAAGCCATCATCAATGTTGTTGCCCTCTCTTTCGAACTCAAGAACTTTAGTTTGTAATATTTTGCTTTGATGATATTGAACAATGATATTAAGACCACATCAGGCATTCTTGTTGACTCCTATGATTTCAGAAGCTCTAGGGCATCACAAAATCGTTCATCAAGTCCAAAATGTAAAACATTCAGGACATTCCTTAAAATGGTTCCTGCTGATTTTACTGCATTCTGTGATCCTATTTTGGCAGCAAGAATATCAGGAGTCAAATCAGCTGAGAATACCATGAGTGACTGATTATTTTTGTTAAACTGAGAAGAACGAATTCTATCATTGTACATTCGCACCTGAAAAATCTTAATTTCATTATTATGGATCAAACAGTTTTATCAATGTTGACCATCATTTCTCCAATCTCACTGAGTGTGAACGCGCAGCCAGCACTCAATGGTTCACGCTGATTTTACTGTGAGTGAAGTAGTGTGGCTCACTGGTTAGAGGCGGCAGACCCGAGAGCAGAGGACGGCCCGGGACCAGGGTTCGATTCCTGGCGCGGCAGGTTTCTGGACCAGGGTCAGCGGACTCGATAATTCTCTCGCCTCGGTGCCCACTCTGATCAGCGTTCACACTCGGCAACTCTGGGCATTAGCTTGCCTCATCTTCACTAACGGCCCCACCAGACCGCCGGGGATGCCTGGTCTCACCCTGGAGATACCCATTAAGGGACCATCTCTCAGGGAAGCCAGGAAGGGTTTCGCAGCGGTCGAAGCGCCTTGGGACCCTACGGGTAAGTAGTGCGCTATATAAATGCCAATACATTTACACTGTGGACCTATTTCGGCAGCAAGAACTTCAGGAGTCAAATCATCTTAGAACACCATTGGCCCGATTCACAGAACTAACTTAAGACAAAATCCTAAACTTACTACTTTTGGTATTCACAGAAGTTAGGATTTTGTCTTAAGTTTGTCTGAAGACAGACTTAAGACAAAATCCGAACTTAAGTCTGTCTTAAGTCTGTCTCAAGTCTGTCCTAAGACAAACTTAAAGACAAAATCCTAACTTCTATGAATACCAAAAGTAGTTAGTTTAGGATTTTGTCTTAAGTTAGTTCTGTGAATTGGGACCCGTGAGTTTTTTTTTTTTTTTTGTTAAACTGACAAAATGAATTCTATCATTGTATATTCTCACCAGAAAAATCTTAATTTCATATTTATGAATCAAACAGTTTTATCAATGTTGACCGTCATTTCTCTGATGGCACTGAGTGTGAACCCACTGTCTGCACTCAGGAGTGGCTTTAAAACTTAATTTGCTTTTTCAAAAAAGTGCAAACTTAGCTAAAGGTAGGTGATTGCTGCTGGGAGCTCATTGTGCATTCATATTTTTGAATTTATGCCTGCATGCAGTTCTGGTGGGCACACAAATATGCAGCAAATATAGTCACCTCGCTGTTTAGATCAGCTACTGAACTGAAATCTTTATCTTGGAAGAAACTAGCTGCAGATAAAAACATGCTTGCTCTTCGAGACTTACATACTGTGTACTTTGTTCTTTAGTTCATCCGTTTTGCCCTTAAACTAGTGGAACCACATATAACACATTGAAGATCCTCTGCTTTTTGCTCAATTGTTGGAGGTGGATGAGGGTTAGCCATCAATCATCTAAGTGGATGGGCATTGGATTTGTTTGTGTTTGTTTTCTCAGAAGACTCAATTATTGTCGTGATTCATTGGTTTCTACCTTTTTTTGACAATATTTAACCTGTTTTTTCCACTGTATATAACTTGTAGCACTTGCTGTTACAATGATCAAATATTTGATCCTCTTCACCCATCAGTTTCAATCTTTTGCAAACTTTGTCTTACCATATTTCTGCAGCATCTCAAACTCTCTTCTTTTCAGCTGCAGTTGATGTTTGCTTCTTTTTCAGAATAGTTTGGCATACAACATATTTTTCTTTGTTGAAGAAGTCCTCAAATTTTGTAGTTAGCAAAACTCTATCAGGACCTAAATATCCTCTGCTTTCACAGACTTCGCTCATGTTTACGAATTTGAGTTGGCACAAAACCTGAAACAAAAACAATATTAAAATAAATTACCAATATGATGGGTACAACTCATCATTATAGAGCTGCCATTTCAGTTCCTGAAATACTAGATCATACCTGGAACACATCTACCATTTTTAAAAATGTTGTTCACAAAAATTTGGCCTGGATTAGGAATGTCTACCCAAGCTATCACACCTGTATAGATACAATGACACATCTCTAAAGAGAGAATGAGTACCTAAAGGTAATGCTTGAAAGTCCAAAGTACAACCTGTGCCCTGGACAAAGATTTGACCATTCAACATTTTAGACAGTGCTTATCATGATCATTCCATGGATGTCCCTCGTATAAAAATGATCAAGTATTAGCTGAATAAAAACCTTGGAACAGGTAGAAAATTAATATGTTGTGGTCAAGTCAAAGGCTTTGTCCATCCAATCTGACCCAATAAAATGCAAGTACATCTCATGGTGCTGAGAATTATACTAATCTTACATGAACTGACCCATCAGCAACAGAATAAAGAACGTGTGACTCCTTGATTCAGTGATTAATGGACAAATCTAACAACTTTTTCACCAATTTAACCAAGAAAAATATAACTACTTATCATTAATCACTTCAAGCTATACCACACCTATAGAAAGTAACTGATCTAACCGTAACAAAATAAAGATTATGAAAATGTGATTTAGGGGTCAAGGGTCAAATGGATTGCAATTACAACCAATTTAACTAAAGAAACTCCACATTCTTATCATGACAATCACAGTGACACCACATTTATCAAATGTATCAAGCAATGGAAAACAGGCATAGACCCAAAGTGAAAATTCATATTTGGAGTCAAATAGTTACACTTTCTACTAATTTGTCCAAGAAAAATTCAAGTACTTTCAATGAGAATTCCAGTGTTGTCTCACTCATAAAAAATGATCAAACAATAAGAGAATCAGGACCTTGAGACACATACAACATTTATAAGTAGAGCTCAATGGTCAAATGCCATGATCTGCAAGAGGAATTAACAAGGGAAATAGAATTACAAGTACTTGTCATGATTATTCAGAGATACCCCACTTATAAAAACTGTTCTAACAGTGACAGAATACAAACCTGGACACACTTAGAAATGGCTTACTTAGAAGTCAAAGGTAATCTCCCTATCTTAACAGTGGAATTGGAGGTAGGCAATATGACCCTTCCAATGACATCTCACTTCACCAACGTAATATCATATGTTTAAAGGAAAAAACATGGTTTCGCTATCAAAAAACACCATTTTGGGGAAAATATCAATACAGTGGCCTTCAAATGATCATGCAAACTCTTTTTTATGATGCAATAGACTTCAATTAAAAGGTTCAGATGTGGATATGAAAGACAACACCAGACAAAATAGACATTTTCTGTGACACGTAGAGGTGCTCTAACGTTACCAAAATGTATAGTTACTTTTTTATCAAACCATCCTTTTGCCTAACATTTTGCTATTATGAATCAGTTCTATTTGAGTTATAACTTTATGTTTTGTACAATTGCAACATGATTATTATGCAACCAAAAATTGCCATAAAAACAAAGCTAAAAAAAACTAATATTTATCTTTCCACCTAAAGATGTTATATTAATACAAAGAATTTAGTGAAATGAATTTGAAAAGGACTGTTTTGTATATTGCTCTATAAGTGCAGTCATTGATTCATACCCTTAAAATCTGAGAATTGAAGGCCATATTGAATCGTGTCACATAACTTCAGGGTGGATCACAAACGTGTTTCTAATCTATGAGATGATCATCAAAAAGGTACTGAAACAAAAAAGAATGGTATTCCTTGAGTGTAATAACAATTACACAAAGTAATCCCCTTTCAAGAAAAACAGTTAAATAAATATGAATTTGGTTAAACAGCATGTCCTAACAAAGCACAGAAAGGCAGCTGGTAGCTATTGATTGTTGTCATTTTTGCGGCCGGTGTAAATGCACACTGCAGCTCATATAAAACGTTCAACTTTCTTTACAGTGGTGCAGTTTCTGTACTATCTACAATAGGAATCATGGAAATGTGGGACCCATTTAATTTAAATTAATGGACGGATTGTGCTTACCTTTCTGAATTTGTGAAATCTAGAACGAGTCCTGCTAGAAAGCGGTGGCTAATTTAAAAAGTTGTATTTTGGCAATCCAATATGTGTTTTCTATGATATACATATTTACAGAAGTTCTTAATTTGTAAGCCAAATGCTCTACTGAAAATACACAGTCAGTACCCATTTCAGAGGGCTGCAGGGTATGCAGGGGCTATTGAGGCCACCCGTGGAGTTCAGGCCTTTTACTCCTGGTGTCCAGGGATCTGACCGATAATGGATTCTGAGCAACTGGGTCAAGTACCCAGTCTGCCCTTGAGACTCAGGTTTAACGTGATCCAAGCAGTTTAAGACTCCCTTGGAGGGAACGTGTGGATACAGGCTATTAAACATGGGCTCACAACTCAAAATGAGAGCAACAGCAGAAATAAATCATTGTCTAGCCCAATATTCACCTTTATGAAAAGATAGTTCTTTTTTCATTTCTACTGCATACCACACAAAGGAGAAAATACAACATCCACAAACAATTACACACCCTTCCCTTGAGGTATGGGACTTTAATGTTACTTTGGAGATTCCTTGCCACTCTCCCTCCTCACATTTTCATTTTCAATAGTGGGCATAATTTATTTATGTCTGTTCTCTTACTGCAGGCAAGCATTTTTACCTATACTTGTCTTGCTTCCCTTAATACAGTTACTGCTGACTTAGTTCATGGGGTCACTGACACCCGTCTCAAAGTATGACAAAGAGATTTACATTTGTCCCATTCATGGTGATACTGTTCTGGTGCAGCATGGAACACATACCCCTTTTTTTTCTGCTCCAGCCCCTCTCATTTGCCACTTTCTTTCATACTGCCAATTTTTCAAAAGTAATGATGTCTAACCAAGTCTTACTAAGTCTTATGAGTTATCAGACATTATACTTGACCTTTATTTTATGTCATAATTTTTTTTACTAATATATATCTTATTCTGCAGAAGACACCCCTTATGATGGAGGCTGTCAGTGAATTTTCCAGTACTGTTTATTACTGTAAGATCCTTCATTCTGGATTTGTGGAACACCACACCACATCAGCTTCTTTATTTCCCAGTGACTTACGTGTACAGTGTCAGTGTAGATCCCCCAATACTGTACGCACTTTTCAGATTTAAACATTTTTTTAACTTGTTCTCATTTTTGTTAAATATTCCATTTTAGATCCATGTGCATCTTGACTAATTGATTTACACTAATGGCTTACAACTGTGACACCCTTCACCCTGGATTGGTGGAGAACACCGCATCATTGTCTTCACTTTTCAGAGACGTACTTTCTTTGTAAGTGTATATCTGTAATTCTGCTACACACCTATATTCCCGGTCATTGTTGTCTAGCTGTGGTTAGATGTAGCCACTTTTAACTCTTTATCGCTTATCAATTTTCCAATTTGTAGATCTACATGCAGCTTTAAATTTGATACAGATTCCAGGTGCAAGCAACATATGGTGCTACACAAAAGCAGCTAAATTATCTTTGATCTCACTTTATATTCAATATGTTTTGCTCTTGTTCAACTTATGGTGGTATTATTTCTTGGTATATGCTATAATTAGCTTATTTAGTTATCTTATCTCTTTTTGTGGCCCTCAATTCCACACAACACCTTCTTTCTATATAGCAGCACATAAGGTTCCCTTTCCACATTCTGACTATCCATCTATTATTTTGGGAGTGGTTAGCATTGTACACATGATAAATCACTTTTCTATCCACTATCCTTATAGCAATATTTTAGATTTCTATTAGGACACAATTTTGGTGAAGTGGTTGACTCTTTATTGATCCACTATGCATGCACTGCTCAGCACTGCAGTATCCCTATATTGCACCCTTCCAAGGCACACTAAACCCCAGTGCAAATACACCACCAAGTCAAGTCAAGTCAGGGACAAGTGTATAGCGCACAAATTACATCTAAGGAGTCTCATGGCGCTCGCAGCAGTCTCTGACAGAAGGGGACGCAGTTAGATTGCAAAGAGCCAAGTCTTTAGTCCCTTGCGGAAACAACCATGATCGGGGGAGTTGCGAAGATAGAAAGGCATTTTGTTCCATGCGGCTGGGGCCAGAAATGAAAATGCTCGACTGCCATTTCTTGATAATCGTATTCTTAAAGGTGTCAGTAGGAGTTCATTTCTGGATCTAAGTTCCCTTTGTGGCTGATACCAGCTGAGTTTTTTGGACCAGTATTTAGGACCTTTTCCATACAATTGTCTGTGGACCAGACATAATGTTTTAAAAAAGATGCACTTTTGCACTGGCAGCCAGTGTAGGCTTTTTAAACAGGCAGCAGAGGAGGTTTTTGGTGGGAGGTTAAGAACCAACCAGGCTGCAGTGTTCTGGAGAAAATGAAGCCTCCTCAGATGGTGTTCATTTATGGAAGACAAAAGTGCGTTTCCGTAGTCCATCCTATTTATTATTAGGCCCTAGACTAGGGGTTTTCGGGCCAGAGCAGGGATCCACTTAAAGATTTTTCTCAGACTACGCATTAGTCTGAAGCAGGTACCAATGATGTTGTTTATTTGATTGTTCATAGACAATTTGTTATCCATCAGGAAGCCCAAATAACGGGTTGAATCCTTTGGTACTGGGCAAGTGCCCAGATTGGTTGGCCACCAGTCATCTGTCCAACGTTCTGCCGCTCTGCCAAATACCATGATTTCTGACTTACTGCCATTTAGTTGAAGGTGAATGATGGCCATCCATTCCTCAACTTGTACCAGGCAGCTTTGGAAACGTTGAAAGGGATTTGGAGCACCCTGCTGACACGTCACAGCTGAATTACCTCATGCATCATGGTCGATGTGGTTCAATGTTGCTCGCTTCACACACAGTTCTCACAGTTTGATGGCCAGTGCCAGTACCAGTATTCTTTTCAAGTGTATCCCCAGACACGTGTTTCTATATTCCTCTTTCATCAGTGGGGGAAAATGTTCATAGGTCGCTGGACGTGCTGCCACAGTTTCCTCAGGGTTAGTGCCACTCTCAGTGCGCAGGTGCTCACAGACCTCGTCAGCTCACGGCCCACGGGAGCCATCTTAAACAGTCAAAGGGATTTGGAGCACCCTGCTGACACGTCACAGCTGAATTACCTCATGCATCATGGTCAATGTGGTTCAATGTTGCTCGCTTCACACACAGTTCTCACAGTTTGCTGGCCAGTGCCAGTACCAGTATTCTTTTCAAGTGTTTCCCCAGACACGTGTTTCTAGATTCCTCTTTCATCAGTGGGGAAAAATGTTCATAAGTCGCTGGACGTGCTGCCGCAGTTTCCTCAGGGTTAGTGCCACTCTCAGTGCGGCGGTGCTCACAGAAATCATCAGTTCAACAAGTACCTACTTGCACCCACTGGGGTGAACCACTCAAGAACTTCATGTACCAGAGTCCCTAAGGGCGATCCGGAGGAGGGGCTAGCGGTGTGCATTCCATTGTGATTGTTTACACAAATTGGCTCCCTTGAGCTTTGAGCTGACAAGCTCCTGGACGACGCACCTGCGTGCCTGTTCGAGCATCGAGGCCTTTGAAGGTTGCTTGGCAGCCTTCTCTTCCACCCCAAACTATTTTCTCTACTGATGAGGGAAGTTATCCCGAAACCCAAGCCAAGTCTCGGGCGATATCCAAAAACCCGGGACATGTATCGGGTCTAGAGATCATCAGTTCAACAAGCACCTACTTGCACCCACTGGGGTGAACCACTCAAGGACTCCATGTACCAGAGTCCCTAGGGGCGATCCCGATGAGGGGCTAACGGTGTGCGGTCCATTGCGATTGTTTCTACAAATTGGCTTCCTTGAGCTTTGAGCTGACGAGCTCCTGGACGACGCACCTGCGTGCCGGTTTGGGTATCGAGGCCTTTGACGGTTGCTTGGTGGCCTTCGCTTCCACCCCAAACTATTTTCTCTACTGATGAGGGAAGTTATCCCGAAACCCGAGCCATGTCTTGGGCGATATCCAAAAACCCGGGACATGTATCGGGTCTAGAGATCATCAGTTCAACAAGTACCTACTTGGACCCACTGGGGTGAACCACTCAAGAACTCCATGTACCAGAGTCCCTGGGGGCGATCCGGAGGATGGGCTAGCGGTGTGCGGTCCATTGCGATTGTTTCTACAAATTGGCTTCCTTGAGCTTTGAGCTGACGAGCTCCTGGACAACGCACCTGCGTGCCGGTTTGGGCATCGAGGCCTTTGACGGTTGCTTGGTGGCCTTCTCTTCCACCCCAAACTATTTTCTCTACTGATAAGGGAAGTTATCCAGAAACCCGAGCCATGTCTTGGGCAATATCTAAAAACCCAGGACATGTATCGGGTCTAGAGATCATCAGTTCAACAAGTACCTACTTGCACCCACTGGGGTGAACCACTCAAGAACTCCATGTACCAGAGTCCCTAGGGGCGATCCGGAGGAGGGGCTAGCGGTGTGCGGTCCATTGCGATAGCTTTGGAAACGTTGTTTGGTTTCTTTTGGGTCAGAATCTAGTGTGACTAAAATCTGCGTATCATCGGCATACGACAGAACATCAAAACCATGGGCTCTGAATATATTGGCCAAAGGGGTCATATAGATATTAAAGAGCATCAGGCTCAATATACTGTGTGCTGTGCAGCCAAACACAATTAAATGTTGGCACAGGGTGAGATAAGCAACCAGCAGCTGAACTTTAAAAGTTAGTGAGCAGCTACGCTTCAGTGAAATGACACAGGTTAAAACTGACCAGCTCGTGCCTACTTATCACTACACAGCATGCTGCTGCCACAGTGCTCATCCCGACTATGAAGGTAGCTACTTGGGCACCCCTACCTGTACAAACAGATTGCAATCCGTGAGACAGGTCTATGTCATGGCCCACACACATTGTGTCTGCTTATGAGAACAAAAATCAGCAATAGAGATGCAGACATCAGTACCGTTGGGCACTTAGAAAGGGGTGCACGTTTAATACCACATAGAGAACCTTCCCGTCCCAACAGGCATGAACAGATGTTGCAGCAGATATATAGAGGGTCCAATTACATCAGTATAAGTACTCTCTTTTTGTGCTAGACTAGCACATTATCTCATCACAGTGACTGTATCATAGTGAAATGAAATAATCCAAGACAGATCCACCTTGACTGATAGGTGATTGCTGAGCTCCTGCACAAGTTTGCTAAATGTACTCTCGCAGTTGGAATTATTGTGTTTCAAATTACTCTTAATTACAAGAGCATGAATGATTCTGTAATTAAAATTACCCCTATTACTCTGGTTTAATCGAAATTCTCCTCAGGCCATCTTATTTTTAAATTGCCATGCTAACAGTCATTGGCCAAAAAACTTCAAAAGTTGGACTGCCTTCCAGTCTGCAAGAAGGCCAAGTTCACAGCCTTGTATATGGCTCACAAAACAATGAACAACTTGGGGGCAAGTTTCATTGTCTCAAGATTTAAATGATACACGTCCCTCTATAATTTGAGATAAAGTCATAAGAAAGAGCTTGTCATTCTGAAGTTTAAAATAAGCCCTTAGGTCTGTTAAGTTGTTTCCTGTGTACAAATAAACTTTGGAACTCACTGCCTATTGCTATTTAGATGATGGAAATCACAATGTCTTCAGGAAACTCATTAAGACCTGGTTGATGTCTCTCTGACCTTTTGTTCTGTTGATTTTAATCATGTTCTGTTTTTTAGCACCAAAATGCTTTTGAGGAAATGTTTGCACTTTATAAGTGCTTTTCATTTAATTTCAGTTCATGGACAAGACAATTCTACAAGTAAATTGTTTTTATGTCAGATAATGAATGAAGCCGTGCTACAGCTAATAATTGAAGGGGGGGGCTCAATGAGTGAGCTACAGAAATAGAAATGCTGCTTCGCTTTACTCTGCCTTGGGAAGCCTCACCATGTGCAGAATGTGGGGAGTTTCCATGCATTTCTACCCATGGATTTTGGTGCATTCCCATATTTAATACGAATAGTAAACCTGGGAATGCATCAACAAGGTTCCTCTTTCCAGGGTAGGTGCAACAAGGAGAACTATCTTTATTTCTCCTCGTTTTTCCATCTTTCTACACGTGGTGCATTCTGCAGCACATATAGAAAGAGGAAAAAGACTGAAGGTGACTCTTCCTGCATAAAAACAATCTTGACTGTATTGACGCTAGACTGCACTTTGTGCGCCAGCACAGAGAGAGACCAGGAATATGGCGTATCTCAATAAATATTGCGCATTGCTGTTCTCTCCATTTGACGCAGTGCAGCAAGTTGTCCGCTGCATTGCACTGAGTCACATCTTTGTAAATTTGGCCCTGAATTTCACAATATATTAGGCGCCGATTACACACCTGACAGTGAAAAAATTGTAAATTCCTAAAAGTATTTGTATAGGTATTTGTATAGGTATAAGAACCTGACAGTGACACATTAAATTGTATGTCCATAGAAAACACACACACACACACATATATAATCTTTTTCTTTTCAGCTTACAATCAATTTGCAAGAGAAAAACAAATCTGGCGAAATGGTAGTAATAGTAATAAACCTAACAGCAACAGAATTCCCGATTGTGGGATTTTCCGATTTTCCTCGTTTTGCATAATTTCTTCTTATTTACTTGATACCATTGATAGGAAATCTTGTGGTCTTTGTAACTATTTTCAAAAACTCACATTGACACACACCTATGTATTTCTTCATTGCAAATCTTTCCTTAGTTGATATCATTTATACATCAATTTCATTTTCAAAAATGTTAACCAACTTTTTCCAAGGCAAGACTCCTATTTCTTTCATTGCCTGTCTGTTACATTCTTACTTCTTTATGTCCATGGTATGCGTAGAATTCATTCTTCTCACCGTCATGTCTTATGATCGGTATGTTGCAATTTGCAATCCCTCACGATACACAGTCATAATGAACAAAGCTACATTTCTTCAGTTGTTGGGTTTTGCTCAGATGGGAGGATTATTGGACCCTGTAGCACGTGTGGCGCTAACATCTAAACTTTCTTTCTGTGGCTCTCATGAAATAAACCACTTCATGTCAGTCCCACTCAAGATTTCTTGCTCCAGTACACCAAGCGTAGAATAGTTAAGATATGTCAGAAATGTTGGGTATGCTAATTCTGACTTTCCCCTCTTATGTTTACATTATGTCGGCCATTTGGAAAATAAGGTCTTCCGATGGCAGAAGTAAGACCTTCTCGACTTGTGCCTCTCAATATGGCTGAGATACCCGCCACCCCCTCTCAACACAATCCCCAAGGATGGGAAACCGGAAACGGTTTTGAACTTTTGGAAGGCGGGAGGGAGTGACCCTCCCGGCCGTATTTATTAAAATATGAAACAAAATCAAAACATTAAAATAACAGTTTCATATTATGTACAATTTCATTTCCACATTACGATGTTTGGCTAACCTTAACAGATCTCTAATACAAAGGTTCTCCTAGCCGAACTAACATCCTAGAAAACATTTGACTTGAAATTGTACATCCTAACGTTAAGGGCCAACGGCAAGGTCGTAACCGGTGTCAGATCCCTAAACCAGAAATACCACCCTCACTTGTGAGGGGACCAACCGCACAGAGGCGTACCTCAAGTGCATCTACCAATTTCCCTTTGACTTGACGGGGGCCCCAATGAACTCGACGCCATTTAACGGTCGTCCGAGGACTCGTGTGAGGTGTCTAAAAGGTAGCGTAAACCCCCTCCCGAACCCCACACAACTTACCCATCTGCCGTCGCAGATGTCCTGGCCCCAGGAAATTCCCCAGGAGGGCCGTAGCCCCTCCTATCCAGGAAGGGGCCTTGACCACCTTTCCTTTCCTTCCGGCGGCCTATCCTTAGACGGGACCGCCTCCCCGTTGAGGGGCCAATGGCCACCTCCCCCGAGCGCTCCCATCCGTAATGGGTGACGCCCCCCCCATAGGGATCTTCCAATTACTGCTCACCGATCATGACCTTACCGCCCGACAATAAATACGACAAATCTACCTACATTACTAAATTATCAAAACAATTATGACTTATTACAAGCCTAATTACTGATCAACATTAGTGCCAAACACTTTATTTGCAAAATATACTGAAAGTGACCATCTTTATTGCATATTCAAAAATATTACGACAATCATCACAACCTGCAAGAAATAGAGTTACCACATCAAAACTTTATTCCAAACAACTAGCTGTCCTCAGGGGCTGGTGGGTGGGTCAAAATTGCTCTTCGTTCCGTCTCGAGCTCACGTGCAGCGGGGAGGTGCAGCTTCAGAGCACAGGAACAAGAGGATGCTTTCTTGGCTCGTTGCTCCTTTTATCCGTCTTCAGGGCGGGCGTAAACCCGCCCCCGCCTGCCTCCGAGGGCGTGGCCGGTCGTGTCAGTGTCTAGGACAACCCACTCCAGGGCGGGAAAAGGCGCGCCCCGGCTACGCCGCTTCGGGCATACCAGCCGAGACTCGCCTCCCACCCAAGATGGCTTCCCGGGGGGATCGTGGTACTCCACCATACGTTCGGGGGGACCGAATGGTCGCCCCTTTCCATATGGCTGAGATACCCGCCACCCCCTCTCAATACAATCCCCAAGGATGGGAAACCGGAAACGGTTTTGAACTTTTGGAAGGCGGGAGGGAGTGACCCTCCCGGCCGTATTTATTAAAATATGAAACAAAATCAAAACATTAAAATAACAGTTTCATATTATGTACAATTTCATTTCCACATTACGATGTTTGGCTAACCTTAACAGATCTCTAATACAAAGGTTCTCCTAGCCGAACTAACATCCTAGAAAACATTTGACTTGAAATTGTACATCCTAACGTTAAGGGCCAACGGCAAGGTCGTAACCGGTGTCAGATCCCTAAACCAGAAATACCACCCTCACTTGTGAGGGGACCAACCGCACAGAGGCGTACCTCAAGTGCATCTACCAATTTCCCTTTGACTTGACGGGGGCCCCAATGAACTCGACGCCATTTAACGGTCGTCCGAGGACTCGTGTGAGGTGTCTAAAAGGTAGCGTAAACCCCCTCCCGAACCCCACACAACTTACCCATCTGCCGTCGCAGATGTCCTGGCCCCAGGAAATTCCCCAGGAGGGCCCGTAGCCCCTCCTATCCAGGAAGGGGCCTTGACCACCTTTCCTTTCCTTCCGGCGGCCTATCCTTAGACGGGACCGCCTCCCCGTTGAGGGGCCAATGGCCACCTCCCCCGAGCGCTCCCATCCGTAATGGGTGACGCCCCCCCCATAGGGATCTTCCAATTACTGCTCACCGATCATGACCTTACCGCCACAGGCCGGATAGTTGACCGGCTATCCGGACCCCCCCACAACAACTCCTGCCTAAAGGTCATGTTTCAAACTCTTTAACCAAGCTATGAGGTCTCCTATGAGTAACTCATTCCCCACCCGGGACAAATGAACACCATCCCCCAAATACATACTGTCCCCTTTGATACAACCATGCGAAACAGAATGCAGTGTACTTGAACGAAACAATCTACTCACTTTGTTATTTATTTTCCTTACTGAATGATTCAGAGCAGAAACCGAAATAGCCCCCCGCCACACTTTTCGTGGGATCATATGGGACCATGCAATTGTGCACCCTGGAACTCTTCTTGCCAACCAACCTCCTGTGGAAAGCATTGCCTCAAGAAGAAGTCGTCTACCAGTGGCCACCAAATCGTTGCCCCCAAGATGGACTATGATTATAGACGGCGGTGACCTTGTCCGCCCTAACAAACCCTCGAAGAAGGATTGAAACTGGTCAATACAGAGCCCGCCCTTTCCGTAGAAGGACACACTGTACCCGTATTCCCCAGCCACGTGAATCATGTCACCTGCTTTGAATACGTCCGCGGCACGCCTCACGTATGAGTGGCCCACGACCCACACCTCCTTTTTCACAGCCGGTGATGTCTGACCGCTGGTCCCCAGGTGTCGGTTCGACTGCACAGTCCGCCCCGCCTCGTAGGCTTGCGCAACTGAAAACCAAACAAAAACAAGAAGCGTGAGTACATCATTACAGCTTCACAACATGTGCAACCGCACATACCTTTTATAACAGTTCGAGGACCAACGCCCCACACGTTTTACCTCTTCTACACTCAGACCCCTGGCTGTAGCCTCTGTGGCAGCCCCTATCCGAAAGGAGTGGGTCCCAAACTCGCCGGGGTTCAAGCCCGCGGCCGAAATCGACATCGCAAGCACCCGCTGGAACTGAAACCTCGTCAGTGGGGTGGTATCAGCGTGTCTCAACAAGGTCCCCCCCCATGATGCCACCCTCAGTGCTAAATATTCCTCCACGCAAAGAACCGGGCACATGGAAGACCCGGGAATCCTCTGTATGATTATGCAGTCCCCAATCGCACCCTGATCGGTTTTGGACCTGACAAACGAGACAGATATCGTCTCCCCTCTGACCTGAATGTGCTCTCGGCACAGTCCCCCCATCGTATCCTGCTTGTTCTTCGCCACTAGTTCGCTTACCCGCATAGCCCCATGGAATGCTAGCGCAAAAGCGGCTCGGAATAACACTGTTTCATACTGGGATGAACATGTTGCAGGGAGTACGGATAATAACAGGGCCAACCTATCCAGACCTATCGGGTGCCTCACATCTGTACTGCGACCCTCAAGGCGTTGCCACCCACGTAGCGCTTTTTGCACCACGAAAGACGCTGTTGGGTCCTGGATCCCATGAGCCCTTGCCATAAAGGAAATGGCGGCCCGATGCCTCTGGGCCGTAGCTACTGATTTGCCTGCCTGATGTAAAGACAGCAGAAATTTTACTACAAACTCCTCCTGGCCCCAAAGCTCCCCCCTAGCAGCCCCCAAAAAGGCCCAATAGGAACGGAACGCCCCTTCATATGCCTTCCTCGTCCTGGGTGCTAAACTCTCTCCCACGAGGTTTTGTAGTTCGGGGCACCGAGAGACCAGAGAGCTTCGGGAAAGGGTGCTGCCACCGGGTCCGCTGTGGGCAGTAAACCCCAGAAGGCCTGCAGACGGAAACGAGAAAGCGCATCAGCCGCTTGGTTCATTACCCCCGGCACATGTCTTGCCTTAAATAGCACATTCAATTGCATACACAATAACACAATTTCTTTGAGCAGTCTCAGAATCCATTTGCATCGTGCTGCCTGACTATTGATACACTCAACTACGGTCATGTTATCAGACCAGAACACCACAGAGTGATCCTGAAACCCCTCAGGCCAAGTTTTCAGGGCCACCAGAATAGGGAAAAGTTCGAGAAAAGCAATGTTACTCGTCAGCCCATCCTCGTGCCACCATGACGGCCATCTTTGGGCCGACCATTGTGTGCCAAATATGGCCCCAAAACCAATACTCCCTGCCGAATCGGTCCACAGCCCCAGCTCATCGGAGGACACCGCTGGTTTGTTCCAGACAATTCGACCATTGAAATCCGCCAGAAATGCCAACCAAATGCGCATGTCCTGGCGAACCTCAGCCGAGAGCCTCGTGCGGTGATGACCCTCCTTCAGGCCGACCATGGCTTGAGCAATCGAGCGGGAAAAGGGGCGGGCCATCGGCATTACTCTCAGGGCAAAATTCAACTGGCCCACCATTTGTTGCAATTGATGCAGTTTTACCTTAGTCTCATTAATACACGTTTCGAGGGATGCCCTGAATTTTAACACTTTTTCTCTCGGTAATCGAAAACAACCTTCCTCCGAGTCGAGCTCGATCCCCAGAAACTCGAGGCAAGTCGAGGGACCCACAGTCTTACCTGGCGCCAATGGCACACCAAAATGGTTCATTAAGACACAAAATTCATTTAAGGCCTGTCCACATTCTGGATCCCCGGCTGCCCCCAGGAACAGAAAGTCATCGAGATAATGCATAACATGTTGAAAACCCGTCTTCCCTGTGAAGACCCATTGCAAAAAACAACTGAACTTTTCAAAATAGGCACAAGATATAGAGCATCCCATTGGCATACATCTATTCATGTAATAGCGACCCTGAAACATGAAACCAAGGAGACGCTGATCGTCTGGGTGTACCGGGAGCAACCGGAACGCTGACTCGATGTCTGATTTTGCCTTCAGCGCCCCGGGCCCCAGGCGATTCAACATGGCGACGGCCTCATCGAAAGATGCGTACCGCACCGAACACACTTCCGGGTCTATCGCATCATTCACGGAAAGACCACGTGGGGCTGACAAGTTATGTATCAGCCGAAACTCACCCGGGTCCTTCTTGGGGACCACCCCTAAAGGGGAACAAACAAAGTTAGCAACCGGTGGCAAATCAAATGGGCCGGCGACACGACCTCGAGTCACCTCTTTCCCAATCTTCACCTGTACCACCGCCGTATGCTGCAAGACCGACAGTTGATTCTTACAGTTTGCTACACCATGAAAATCCCCCACTGGGATGCGGAAACCATATGAAAACCCGTTCCGCAACACCCCAGCGGAAGCATGATCCGGGTATTCGTTGAGCCAAGGAATCATTGCCATGGTATCAATCGGGGTAGGTAAAGGCGCCCCTCGGACTATATCAGACCTGTTTGGCGCCTCCCTTACCACCGTTATCACCCGTTTTGGCTCTGCACATGGACTCAGGATGGGATGGCTGCCCACACCCCCCACACTCATGTCTGAATTTGCATGACCCCTGGGCCCTCGTACATTTCCCTCTGTTGAAATTCCAACAAATCCCCCTTTTACCTGTGTTGCCACTCGGCTTCGAGTGGTACTCGTTACCTGTACCCGTCCGAAAGGGCGTCCCCGAGTATTGGCGGGAAGATTCACCCCCGTTACCCCCCAACAATGGCACTTTCAACATTCCTGTACTCTCCATCTTCTGCCAAGACACGGAGTCATAACAATCCCAAGTCAAAATTGGGTCGTGTTCTTTAGCTTTCCTGAAAAGGTTGTCATAGCAAAACCACTGATTGCCCCCATATGCTACGGAATACTCCATGATACGTGATTGATAAATAGGCAACTCGGTCAGCAACTCGGGCCTGCGCTCGCCCATAATGGAGGTAAAAATGCCCCACGCCCTGCCCCAAGTACCAATGTTTTCGTCAACCTTAAAGGCGGCCATTTTTGCGCGCCAAACACTCGGATGCATGAGCTCCTTCTGGCTCTTAACATGCTCCATCTCATAATGATCGGTAAGCAAGGAAAAAATGTTCACATACTTATTCGCCCAAATCTTTTCCTTAATTTCCATTGGGACATGTTGCGCCACCTTTTCCCTCCGCGAAGGTACAGACCCCTCCCCCGCGATCGGCAGTGGCCGCTTACCTGAACCAGGCGCATTTTTCCCCGATGGAACCAGCGGGGTAACAGGAGACGATGCCTTCGCAGCCTCCCTAGCTTCCCGTATTTTCCTCATCACTGCCCTGGCGTCGTCAGCCGTGGTGCCTTCGTTATCTTTTCCCAACCACGCTGCCAATTGTGCCGCTAACTCGGGCGGCATATCTTCCCCACTCACGGGGGTGACCACCACGGGGATCGGATTCCCCTCTCTCGGCACCGGGGTTGGCTCCTCAAGTGGGCTCTCGGGGACCGGGGTCCCCCCCCGAGTGCCCCTCTTCTGGACCTCTTGCCTCTCCCACCCGGGACTGCTCCCGGCAAAGGCCGTTTCGGTCCTCCCTCCCCGTCCTTAGCCGCCATCTGCTTCTTCAAATCGGCTATTTCCTTCATGAGCATGCGGAGCATCTGATCAGTGCTGACCCGCTTTCTGACTTTCTTGGGCATTCTCAGACGGAATCTCTGTAAGACAAAAGAAAGATTACAACGCTCAAAATTGCTCTTCGTTCCGTCTCGAGCTCACGTGCAGCGGGGAGGTGCAGCTTCAGAGCACAGGAACAAGAGGATGCTTTCTTGGCTCGTTGCTCCTTTTATCCGTCTTCAGGGCGGGCGTAAACCCGCCCCCGCCTGCCTCCGAGGGCGTGGCCGGTCGCGTCAGTGTCTAGGACAACCCACTCCAGGGCGGGAAAAGGCGCGCCCCGGCTACGCCGCTTCGGGCATACCAGCCGAGACTCGCCTCCCGCCCAAGATGGCTTCCCGGGGGGATCGTGGTACTCCACCATACGTTCGGGGGGACCGAATGGTCGCCCCTTTCCATTCAGTGTGGTCCTTTTATTTTACGTTGCAATCTGTATTGTCTACGTGCGGCCTTCGTCCGTTTCCTCACTGAATTACACTAAGATATATTAATTTGTGCAAATTGCTGCAGTTCCTTTGTGCAACCCTTTTATTACATTCTTAAAAATAAAGAATTGAAAAATACCCTTATCAGAAGAAGTCATAAAAGGGTTTAAATTGTTGACATAAATCAAATCCTGTTGTTGGATATTGACAATAGAGTGTTCCTTCACACATTATAGTGCCATTTACTGTGGAATCAGTTCTTCTTGTATATACTGCCTAGAGTAAGATGGATAAGAAACAGGATGAGGAGCTAATAAAATAAGTTAAGTCGTACTACAAAAAATCAAATTCAATTAAGAGAAATGCAGGAGTAAACAAAGTGTGAATGAATCTACACAACCCACATGCACATTGTTATGAAAATCTTTCTTATCTATATATTTAGAGTTATCCACCGTTTTTATCTATTTTAATAAAAGAAAAATAGCATGAAGACATCCTGGGAGTAAGGTACATCTTATGTGAAAGACTAAAAACAAATAGGTTAACATTTAGGAGGACAAAATTAAAAAGTCAGATAAATACTTGAGCCAGGTGTTCAAGAATGATGGAATAGCCACAATCCTGACAGTGCACAGATCGAGCAGGCATCTCTAAGGGTCATAAAGAGGCTACTGTCCATGAAGATAACAAATCTAGGAAAATCCAGGGGGCATATTACCAAGCAATAGCGATAATTATCGCTATTGCTTGGTTAGAGACAAAAATTTACCGCTGAGCTGCGGCGATTTTTACCGCAAATAAACCTTGGTATTACCAAGGTTTAACGCAAATGCGATAAAAATCGCCGCAAAGCATGAATATCGCTGAAAAGTCAGCGATATTCATGCATTACCGAGCTAATGCTCTTAGCCACGTTATCCATCTCCCATTGGAGAACATGGCTAAGAACTGCTCAGGGCAGGTGTTAGCTTTTGGAGATATTCGCGCTTAGCGCGAATATCTCCAAAAGTTGATAATAGGAGATAGCGATGTTAGAGACTGTTTTCAGTCGCTAACATCTTGGCACGCCCACTTTGCATGTCATTAGTGATAAATATCACTGACATGCAAAGCGGGGCCCAAGATGGTCGCTATCTCCTACTACCTGTCGCTAACTGGTGTTACCGACAGCTAGGTAATAGGGAGATAATTTTATCTCCGCTTTCTTGGCTTTTAAAGCCAAAAAAGCGGAGATAAACCCCCTTGATAATATGCCCCCAGGTTCCTTGTTTATGTTTCAAATAATTGGTGACCGTAGGATGGATGGGGTATTAACCTCCCTGCTGAGTACACTTCCATTAGTGTCAACAGGGTCGATGAACCAGCTATACAACACGGCATCACTTATTATTGGAAAGATAAACATTAGCTGCATTACCTGCAGCCGCTTTATGACCCGTTGAGATGCCTACTAGAC
This sequence comes from Lissotriton vulgaris, assembly GCF_964263255.1. NCBI lineage: Eukaryota > Metazoa > Chordata > Amphibia > Caudata > Salamandridae > Lissotriton > Lissotriton vulgaris. The sequence continues at coordinate 52,959,603 of NC_141695.1, forward strand.
CCGTGCACTGCCAGGATTGTGACTATTTTGTTTTGATAATAAACAGATACCACTCTTTGGCTCATATATTAAAGGGATATTTCTTGACCATTAGTTCTGACACTGAAGCATCAATTTTCTCTGCCCTGAAGAAGTACAAGATTTTACTGGATGAAACGCTTTTGCTAATGTTTTTATGAATTTCAAATGATACAACAATAAAGGAAGGAACACAACTGAATCGCGCCTGAATTTGTTATTTTCAAATTGTGATATACTTTATTGTAGCGTATCACCTCTTTATTTCTCATGTGGTGCAGCTCTGTTTTTGCTTTAGAGTGTCATATCTCCCTGGTAAGGGAGGCATCTTTGGGCAGAAGGATATAAAACATATTATCCAATAACAGAACACAATATGGGTGATTGACGGTGAGGGTACTGTGGTCCACTGCCCATTTTTAAGTCTTTCTGTGTTAATCATTATGAAGTTATATTGCAACACCACTGCCATACTGCCTTCATAGTTTGTAGAATGTGAATCTGGTAGACATAGCACCCAATATAAGAACGCACACTGACAGGGACTGACAGGGACTGATCTAAACCTTTGTTCTTAAATGGGTGAACGTTATTATTTTACTAGAAGACTAGTTAGCAGCTTCATAATCCATCCTGATCAGATTAAAACAGATGGGGCTGCCTCAATGGTTTCATTTGTAGATATAGACTCAAGAAATATAAGCACTCATTCCCCCTCCTTATTCTTGTTTTACATTTTTAATCGAATTAGCCATCTCTATCTCAGAAAGGGCAGGAATGTGCAATATTTCAGTCAATATGGCACATTCCTGCCGGCACTGGTTCCAAATGTTATTTGCTGCTGCTGTACCCACAGCAGGCAATGAGCCAATTCTGAAGGGGATGTGCTGGTTCTGAAGGTGAGGAACCAGGTACACTCCATGCAACAATGATGATAAGCTTGTTATGACTCAGGCAAAATCGAAGATGCAAAGATTCCAATGAGGATGCTTGGGTTCTGGACCTAGAAGCACCTTAGACTTCACTTCACAACAGTTTGGGATGTTCATTGCTAATTGCTTTAGTCCTCTGAGGGGTCTGCAGTCTGTCTGAACTAGAAAGGGAGTCCCAAACAGGTATGGTCTCAACTTCTCTTGCGCCCAGACCACAGGAAAACCTTCTCTTTCTATGGCACATGACCTCTGTTCCTGTGTAAGTAACCGCCAAATAATGAAGGCATCCAGTTAGTCTAGGCCCTCCTCATTCAGCTGTGCTAACACTGCCTCTATGTCATTCTCCGAAGCATCCGTCTGCACAATGAATTCCTTGGATGACTCAGGGGCTCTGAGCCGTGTTGCTGTGCACATGGCTTCCTTGAGAGAGACATCAGCTCAGTTAAAGGGGCAACAATGGTGCCAGAGCCCTTTCAAAATCTTCTGTAGTATGCACTGAGGCCCCAGGACGCTCTCCCTTCTGTTTGGTTTTCAAGTGGTTCTCAGACCATTCTGGTTTCAATCTTGGCGTGGAAGGGCTGCATCACAGGACCCAGCCCAATCTGGCACTTACTGGCCTTGATGCTCACATCTGCCTGTTGCAGGGCCAAAAGTACCTCATGGAGGTTATGCAGATGTTCTTCCTAGCTGGAACTGTATACTGAGATGCCGTCAAAGTAGGCATCACAGAAACCAGCCAGGACCCTATTAACCAACTGTTGCAAGGTAGTAGGGTAATATTTAATTTAAAGGGCATTGTTTGAAATTGGTAAGGACCCTCTGGGATTGAGAATGCTGACATTTATTTGGCCTCCTCAGTCAGATTCAATATGCCAATTGAGGTTTAAGACAATGTTACCATGTTTAGGGAAGAGAGCACAAGCACCCTAGCAGTGGTCCGCAATGTGCTGTGTCCTAAATCCAGCAAACACAATGTCAGAAAATAGAGGGAGGCAGGCATAGATTTTGAGATAGACCACCCGAAGGCTGTCAAGTCTAACATTTTGGAATTGGCTTTCCGTATTTTTGCTTTCACTGAACAATTGTATACAGATTGTATTCCGTATTTAGTGGTTGATTGTTAATGTGAACTATGTTACATGTAAAGCCAAAGCAATGTTCCTACTGCATCCTCCTCATTCCTCTTTCCCGCCCCATCCTTGCCTACCTCCTCCCTCGATCACTTTCCCCCTATCTCGACAGAATCCTTCCTCGTCCTACTCCACAAAGTTAAGTCTGGTTCGCCGGCCGATTGTGCTCCAGCCCGTATCCTAAGAGAGCTTTTTATTAATTGCCCCGATCCCCCCCTTTCTTTTCTTAATGCATCTATCTCTCAGGGCCTTGTTCCAACCTGTCTCAAATCGGCCATAGTTTTTCCAGTTCTTAAAAAGCCTGGTTTAGATCCTTCCCTTCCTTCCAATTTCAGGCCAATTTCCCTTCTCCCCTACCTAGGGAAGATCTTGGAGAGCCACATTACTACCTCCCTGTCCTTATACATCGAGGATAACCATCTCTTGGCCCCCCACCAAGCGGGTTTCCGCCCGGGCCACTCGACCGAATCAGTGGTCCTGGCCGTCCTTGACGAGCTCAAGAGCAGGGCGGATTCTAATCTCCCTCAAGTCCTTGTGCTCCTTGACTTGTCCGCTGCGTTTGACACGGTCGACCACTCCATCCTTCTCGGCCGTGTCAACGCAGCGGGCATCCGGGGCACTGCCCTCTCTTGGCTCACCTCTTTTCTCAAAGGGCAGTCCCAGGCGGTCCACCTTTCTGGCTTCTCTGCCCCTTCCCGCCCGGTCATCTGTGGGGTTCCTCAGGGATCTTCCCTGTCCCCCATTCTTTTCAATCTTTATATCCAACCTTTGATGCTCTCTCTTTTCAACATGAGGGTCTCCGTGTATAATTACGCGGATGACCTCCAGCTTGTGTTTGATCTTTCTGCCTCTGACTCTCTGCCTAAGTTTCATTCTTCCCTCGTCTTTATTTCTGAATGGATGAACCACAACCATCTTAAGCTCAACCTGGACAAAACAGAGTTGGTCCTGACTGGCGCTAACATCAGCCCTTGGTCAGCCGCCTTTTGGCCACCCTCCTTTGGCCCCCTCCAGTGCCGGCGGCCTCAGCAAAGACCTTGGGCATCAAAGTCAGTCGGGACCTGTCCATGCACGCCCAGGTTAGCTCAGTGGTCTCCTCTTGTTTTTTGTCCCTCCGGATTATCCGGAAAGTTTCACGTTTTTTTTCCCCTGATGCCCTTAAAATCATTGTGCTAGCCATGATCCTCTCCCACGTAGATTATGGGAACAGCCTCTATGTGGGAATTCCGGCCTTTGAACTTTGCCGTTTACAGGCTATTCAAAATCAAGCAGCCCGCCTCATACATCACCTTCCTAAGTTTCAGCACATCACTCCATACCTGAAATCCCTTCTTTGGCTCCCCATCTGTCAGAGTTCCTTCTTCAAGATGGACTGCCTTGCCTTTATGGCTCGTGCCCACACTGCCCCTTGGTTCATTAATTCTCTCATCAGCCCCTACACCCCCAGCCGCTCCCTCCGCTCTTCCAACCAACTCCTCCTTAATATTCCCCGATTTCGAAAGTTTAGAACTGGTGGAACCAGATTTTCAGTACTCGCTCCTCGTTTCTGGAACAGTCTTCCGATATCTATTAGGTCCATCTCAGTTTATTCACAATTTCGCAAGGCACTTAAAACTTTCCTTTTCTCCCAAGCGTACTCCTGCTAACCCCTCCATGGCTACCATCTGAGCTCCTCAGTCCTAACCTCAGCGCCAGGAAGCTGCTTGGTCACAGTGCGCTCTACCAAGAACTTTTAAACTTCAAACTTCAATGTATACAGTAATATGTGAGAAAACGAAGTATGGATGATGTGATCAATTATGTCATTGAGATGTCATAATTGTGATGTCATAAATGATATCATAGAACATGTCATGAATGATGTCATATGTGAGGTCATAAGCCGTGTTAACTATAACTGATCTGTAAAGCGTTCTGATACCCTTCTTAGGTAGAGTTGGTGCTATATAATAATTCATAAATAAAAATAAATAAAATAAAAACTAACTGGTGAATTTCTGTATTTTTTTTGTTTAAAATGATAATATTCACAATGTCAAATTCATGTAACTATAGGTCACATTGACTTTTGTTTTTTTTCTGTGAATTTCATTACTTTAAGCTTTTGCTTTTTCAGTGAATTTCTAGGCTTTTTTTTAAATACTTTTTTTTAAATTATATGTATGGTAGAATAACTGAACAGTAAACCCTCACAGTGCAGATCATTCTGAACATGATTTTCTTTCATATTGCAACTTAACTGGAGAAAGTGCACACTTTGCAAAATGTTTCCCCCAAAAAGTTTGTTTGAGTCTAAAACAGAGTATTACAACTATATTTGTGTTGAGAATGTCTGTCTCATCAGTTCTTCTCACTCTCATATTAAGACATTTGCCCAAGCAAGTTGATTAATATTGTAAGAGTATATTTTTCATAGTCTTTATATGTGTTTTACATTAAAGTTTTATTTATAATCTGGAATGAGTGTTTTTATAATATTGTATAGTATTACGTTTCATAATATATATCTATATTTCATTTTAATTTACTGTTCTTATTCATGTGTCATTATTATTTTATGTTTATCTGTTAAAAGAGAGTCATTAAAATATGGTTGTAATCCTATTTTTTCAGTTTTTAAAGTTGGCATCTCTCACAAAACGCTTTCCTAAGTCAAACACATAATCCCCTGCATCGACTCAGAGGTTGATGTACTTCCTAGTTGGCTCTCATGATATAACCACAAGATCGTTTTTTTGTAATTAAGTTTATTTCAGGGGTTTCTTGTTATTGTTAGCAAATAAAGACATTACAGATGTTAATTAGCTTGGAAAAATTTAGTATATTTTTACAATCTCGAAAGACACTTGCAGGAGTCTCACAAGAAGTCCCTTATGGTCCCCAATAGTAGGGTATGGGAGACTCTCAAATGATACCTTTTCACATTATAACAGTGCACAATAGGGTGTAAGGAGGCACTGGGATCTCACTGACACCTCTCCACAGCCTAGCAACTGTGTATAGTACGCTATGGGGAGTGGCTGGCCTCTCCAGTGAAACCTTGCATGAGGGTCACCAGTGTGTACTATAGGGTGTAACGAGACACGTCCTCTGCAGGCTCAGGGAAAGGGATCGCATGCCCGCTCCAATTTTCATATATTGCAGCCCCGGGCAATGGGGTCCACAGGACCTTACAATGCTCGAGGTGGGAGATCAATGCTCCCCTCTCTATCCAAAATCTTGCTGGGAACAGGAAATGGGGTCCATGGGGTCAGAATTGGCTCTGTAAGGGGTTTTAAGATTGGACCCCTCCTTAAAAAAATATTTATAGTGACCCCTAGGACCTGAACCACCTTGGGTCATTTACAGAAATAAAATATACCGGCCACCATTTTTTCCTAGCTGCAATCAAAACAATTTGTTTTGTTCAGGGCTATTGGGGCAGAGTACCACTTCCCTGCCCCCTGATGTTGCTTTTTTGTTTTTACTTTTTCAGTCCAGTGGACTAAGTTACAAAAGTCCTGTAATGGCCGAAACAACATGTCCTTTCATTTTGTGGTCAGCCAATAAAATTGCTCACACCCGCATGACCCTCACTCTTGCAGGAGTGAGATGGTTGAAGAGAAAAATAGGCCCCTTAGCCAATAAGAACACTCAATTTTTTTAATTTGTGCTTGCAAGATTCTAGAGATAGTACTTCGAATGCAACCATGCAGATATACAATATTTTTCAACCTTAATTTCTTAATATTAATGAATGGATTTTCATAAACTAACAAAGAGCGTTCTTTCTTGATCAAATCTAACGTTCTGCCAAATTTGGTGTAATTCTGTTCAGTATATATATATAAACACCAGCAATTGGCTCTACTCATAGCACGCTATCCTGGGGTTCGGGGCAGAGCCAAGCCTCGCGAATATTATTTACTGCCAAATGAAATTCGAACACCGCACTCCAGGAGTGAAGTAATCAGGGTTCCCAAGGCCTACATGCTCCGAAGATAACCCAATTACACTCAAGAACTGTTGGCACGGAAACTGTAAAAGGCAAAGAACAAGTTTATTAAGACCCCATGGGGTGGTGGTACACTCAAACAGCACCCTTCGGTAATGCAAGAGGTATCACACCGAACACCGGTATGACCCCGATTTATATACAGTTTTGGGGCAATAAAAGATAGGAGGCACAAGTTAGAACACATTTTAAGAACATATATGGTCATGTTTTGGAATACTGCCAGCTCATTGGAGGGGGCACAACTCCGCTGGTCAGTTTGGCGCACATTCCTAAAGGCTTACTGGTCAGTTGGGACTGCGCATGTGCAGCTTGACCAGTACTAAAAATAGCCTGTTGCTGGGCAGACTGAAGTGGTCAGTGGAACGGACAACGGACTAAAGGGCACGCCGGCCACGAGGCCGCTTATGGTCTAAGATGGCCGCCGCAACATTCAAAATGGCGTTTTCATATATAGCCAAGTTAAAGGAGGACAACGTGTAGGTTCAGCTAATCGCTAACGCGGCCATGCCAATTACGACAGACGACCCTTTTAGCGTTTAGCTGAATCTACCTCATAGTGAACATAATCAGAATGCTCGTCCTCGATGTCTATTAACATAATTTGTGTTACTTCTTTATGAAGCATCATTTTGTCATGAGCAAGAGCTCGTCTTGATGGTATGCAATCTGATAGGCACATAGAACATAAGGCTGGGCCACATTGAATACATAGGCATATAAAAAACATTGCTCCCACAATTGTACATAGAATCGTCAACAGCTTCCAGCCCCAGGTAGCAAGCATGGACCAGAACCATCCTGAAAGTGTCCAAGTTCCATTTTCCGGGTGTATCTCAGCTGCAATCTTGTGCAGCTTGGATATGGCATCATAAACATATGGGGAATTGTCCGGAATGTATACACAGCAGCTGCTTCCGATAATTCTACATGCCCCCCCACGATCAGCCAAAACTACGTCCAACACCATCCTGTTTTGGAGCGTAACAATTCTAAAAATCTGTAGTTCCTCAGTGATGTTTCCCAAGGCAATGGCAGTGTCATTCGCTACAGCCTCAACAACCCGTGTCAGTCGTCTTATTTTCCGGCTGTTCAGTGCAGCCCCCACGAAGGAGAATAGTCCCAAATTAAAGTCCACATATTGTTGCAATGATTTAGAAAAGGGGGTGGTGATGAACAGAGTGTCTGAATTTAACAGACCACTCTTACCCAGTCCAAAGATCAGGGCTTGATCCATCACCGTTATTTATCTCACTGCCCCATCCCAGCTCAGAACGTGGCTATATGCAAATCAGTCTGTCCCTGGCCCAGTGCATCATGGGAACAGGGCAGACTAAACTACCAAGCCAATTCTTCACCAGAAAGGAGACAAGCTACCGGGGACCGGTTTCTGGCATTTCAGCCGTCTTCGGCCCGGCTTGCTTGAATCCTGATGGAGCAGTGAGAAAGGGACTCATGTCGGAGTATACCCTGCCACACCTATAGTGGCTAAAAACGATTTAGAAAAGGGGGTGGTGATGAACAGAGTGTCTGAATTAAACAGACCACTCTTACCCAGTCCAAAGATCAGGGCTTGATCCATCACCGTTATTTATCTCACTGCCCCATCCCAGCTCAGAACCTGGCTATATGCAAATCAGTCTGTCCCTGGCCCAGTGCATCATGGGAACAGGGCAGACTAAACTACCAAGCCAATTCTTCACCAGAAAGGAGACAAGCTACCGGGGACCGGTTTCTGGCATTTCAGCCGTCTTCGGCCTGGCTTGCTTGAATCCTGATGGAGCAGTGAGAAAGGGACTCATGTCGGAGTATACCCTGCCACACCTATAGTGGCCAAAAACGATTTAGAAAAGGGGGTGGTGATGAACAGAGTGTCTGAATTAAACAGACCACTCTTACCCAGTCCAAAGATCAGGGCTTGATCCATCACCGTTATTTATCTCACTGCCCCATCCCAGCTCAGAACCTGGCTATATGCAAATCAGTCTGTCCCTGGCCCAGTGCATCATGGGAACAGGGCAGACTAAACTACCAAGCCAATTCTTCACCAGAAAGGAGACAAGCTACCGCGGACCGGTTTCTGGCATTTCAACCGTCTTCGGCCCGGCTTGCTTGAATCCTGATGGAGCAGTGAGAAAGGGACTCATGTCGGAGTATACCCTGCCACACCTATAGTGGCCAAAAACGATTTAGAAAAGGGGGTGGTGATGAACAGAGTGTCTGAATTAAACAGACCACTCTTACCCAGTCCAAAGATCAGGGCTTGATCCATCACCGTTATTTATCTCACTGCCCCATCCCAGCTCAGAATCTGGCTATATGCAAATCAGTCTGTCCCTGGCCCAGTGCATCATGGGAACAGGGCAGACTAAACTACCAAGCCAATTCTTCACCAGAAAGGAGACAAGCTACCGGGGACCGGTTTCTGGCATAACAGCCCCCTGGAGCTTGTTTCCTTCCCAGTGTAAGAATTGGCTTTTGTAGTTTGATTTGCCCTGTTCCCATCATGCACTGGGACAGGAACAGACTAATTTGCATACAGCCAGGTTCTGAAACTGGGATGGTGCAGTGAGCTAAAAAACGGTGTTGGATCTAGCCCTGATCTCTTGACTGGGTGAGAGCTTTCTGCTTAATTCAGAGACTCTGTCCCTAACCACCCCTTGTTGTAAATATTTTTGTCCACCCTAAGCGTGGAAGGGTATTCTCAGATGTGAGACCCTTGCTCATTGCACCATCAGGATTCAAGCAAACCGGGCCGAAGACGGCTGTAATGCCAGAAACCGGTCCCCGGGAGCTTGTTTCCTTCCCAGTGTAAGAATTGGCTTTTGTAGTTTGGTTTGCCCTGTTCCCATCATGCACTGGGACAGGAACAGACTAATTTGCATACAGCCAGGTTCTGAAACTGGGATGGTGCAGTGAGCTAAAAAACGGTGTTGGATCTAGCCCTGATCTCTGGACTGGGTGAGAGCTTTCTGCTTAATTCAGAGACTCTGTCCCTCACCACCCCTTGTTGTAAATATTTTTGTCCACCCTAAGCGTGGAAGGGTATTCTCAGATGTGAGACCCTTGCTCATTGCACCATCAGGATTCAAGCAAACCGGGCCGAAGACGGCTGTAATGCCAGAAACCGGTCCCCGGGAGCTTGTTTCCTTCCCAGTGTAAGAATTGGCTTTTGTAGTTTGGTTTGCCCTGTTCCCATCATGCACTGGGACAGGAACAGACTAATTTGCATACAGCCAGGTTCTGAAACTGGGATGGTGCAGTGAGCTAAAAAACGGTGTTGGATCTAGCCCTGATCTCTTGACTGGGTGAGAGCTTTCTGCTTAATTCAGAGACTCTGTCCCTCACCACCCCTTGTTGTAAATATTTTTGTCCACCCTAAGCGTGGAAGGGTATTCTCAGATGTGAGACCCTTGCTCATTGCACCATCAGGATTCAAGCAAACCGGGCCGAAGACGGCTGTAATGCCAGAAACCGGTCCCCGGGAGCTTGTTTCCTTCCCAGTGTAAGAATTGGCTTTTGTAGTTTGGTTTGCCCTGTTCCCATCATGCACTGGGACAGGAACAGACTAATTTGCATACAGCCAGGTTCTGAAACTGGGATGGTGCAGTGAGCTAAAAAACGGTGTTGGATCTAGCCCTGATCTCTTGACTGGGTGAGAGCTTTCTGCTTATTTCAGAGACTCTGTCCCTCACCACCCCTTGTTGTAAATATTTTTGTGCACCCTAAGCGTGGAAGGGTATTCTCAGATGTGAGACCCTTGCTCATTGCACCATCAGGATTCAAGCAAACCGGGCCGAAGACGGCTGTAATGCCAGAAACCGGTCCCCGGGAGCTTGTTTCCTTCCCAGTGTAAGAATTGGCTTTTGTAGTTTGGTTTGCCCTGTTCCCATCATGCACTGGGACAGGAACAGACTAATTTGCATACAGCCAGGTTCTGAAACTGGGATGGTGCAGTGAGCTAAAAAACGGTGTTGGATCTAGCCCTGATCTCTTGACTGGGTGAGAGCTTTCTGCTTAATTCAGAGACTCTGTCCCTCACCACCCCTTGTTGTAAATATTTTTGTCCACCCTAAGCGTGGAAGGGTATTCTCAGATGTGAGACCCTTGCTCATTGCACCATCAGGATTCAAGCAAACCGGGCCGAAGACGGCTGTAATGCCAGAAACCGGTCCCCGGGAGCTTGTTTCCTTCCCAGTGTAAGAATTGGCTTTTGTAGTTTGGTTTGCCCTGTTCCCATCATGCACTGGGACAGGAACAGACTAATTTGCATACAGCCAGGTTCTGAAACTGGGATGGTGCAGTGAGCTAAAAAACGGTGTTGGATCTAGCCCTGATCTCTTGACTGGGTGAGAGCTTTCTGCTTAATTCAGAGACTCTGTCCCTCACCACCCCTTGTTGTAAATATTTTTGTCCACCCTAAGCGTGGAAGGGTATTCTCAGATGTGAGACCCTTGCTCATTGCACCATCAGGATTCAAGCAAACCGGGCCGAAGACGGCTGTAATGCCAGAAACCGGTCCCCGGGAGCTTGTTTCCTTCCCAGTGTAAGAATTGGCTTTTGTAGTTTGGTTTGCCCTGTTCCCATCATGCACTGGGACAGGAACAGACTAATTTGCATACAGCCAGGTTCTGAAACTGGGATGGTGCAGGGAGCTAAAAAACGGTGTTGGATCTAGCCCTGATCTCTTGACTGGGTGAGAGCTTTCTGCTTAATTCAGAGACTCTGTCCCTCACCACCCCTTGTTGTAAATATTTTTGTCCACCCTAAGCCTGGAAGGGTATTCTCAGATGTGAGACCCTTGCTCATTGCACCATCAGGATTCAAGCAAACCGGGCCGAAGACGGCTGTAATGCCAGAAACCGGTCCCCGGGAGCTTGTTTCCTTCCCAGTGTAAGAATTGGCTTTTGTAGTTTGGTTTGCCCTGTTCCCATCATGCACTGGGACAGGAACAGACTAATTTGCATACAGCCAGGTTCTGAAACTGGGATGGTGCAGTGAGCTAAAAAACGGTGTTGGATCTAGCCCTGATCTCTTGACTGGGTGAGAGCTTTCTGCTTAATTCAGAGACTCTGTCCCTCACCACCCCTTGTTGTAAATACATATTGTTGCAAGGCAGTATCAGTCTGGTCGATGTCATCCAGAACAATAGTCCGCTTAACCCTATTCAGGACAAAATCATGATATAAAGTATAATCATTGTGATACATTGGTGGGGCAATGAATACAGGAGGTAGTACAAACGATACATAGCACGTGCCCAACCATCCCAATGGAAGCTGATGGTAACCCTTCGTTCCACAAATAAAATAAGTATTCCGTGATGCTACAAATGAGATGCCATTCGGGCTGTCAAAAGTGAGAGTAGTGTTACATTCGCTTTTCCCTACTGCAATCAAACCCTTATTTCTAATGCACAAATCGGCTTTAGTAGCAATAACATTAATAACATGTGCGCTGGATACGTTAACATTTCTCTGGTTGCTGTACACACGTGGGGCAGACACATTATCAGGCCTGTACTCCTCCCATTCAAATCGAGTACCCTCAGCCCGCGGAAACCCATCCTTGTCATGGGTGCATACTTTGTTCAAACGGAAAAGTACCCCCCCTTTGGTTGGCCATCTCAAAGTAAAGAGGAGGGTGTACCAGGCATTGCATGATTCATTGTGCGAAAACGGGAGTGGAATGAGTGGGGTGCCCCCTCTTTTCTGGTGCCCTGGCAACATCCCACACACCCAGCAATTTGAGGTATTGGTCATATTATGTGTGTGATGCAGAATCTGAATAAAACTGTTATTCAGATAAGTTTGCCGATGCCGTTCTTCGTTATAGGGTAAAGTAAAGTGAAAATGTTCAGAGGGAGCCGGGGTAGTCGGCAGCAAATGTTCACGTACAGGCACCACAAGTTCAACTACCCAGGCTATTACAGCTATTACCACAATAGTCAGGACAAAGAGAAAGGCACCCAATACTTTTTTGTCTCGTGATGCCGTTGATGCCATAGTTCAGAAATGTTCGTGCAAAGTCTTAAATAACACAAATTGTTCACAGAGTCTCAGATACACGTTCGTGTATACCTAAAAAAGAAAAATGCGGTGCTGAACTCCGAGGTAGCCGTTGTTTTCTTCTCCGGGCCAAGACGGGTGTCGCTACACTGGCAGAACTGATCCCCCCCCCTTGGAATTCCCGGTTTCCGTTTCACAAACCTGGAGCGGTAACCAACCAGTCCTTAAAAAAAAAAATCTTCTTATCGAGGACGCAAGTTGTAGCGCTCTCGTCCGGCAACAGCGTGGTCCGGGAAGGCTCCCTCAACTTCGGCCGACGTCACAGCTGGGCTCTTTTCTTTCTCCAAAATCTCCTTGTAGTCGGTCAGCACAGCAGGAGTCACCAGATCCGGAGAGACACGGCGGCAGTGTGTCGAATGCACCCACCGCTTCCTGTTGGTCACTCGTACAGCGGTTCGGGTTGCAAGGAGGACCTGTTCGGGGCCCTTCCACCTGGGCTCCAGACTGCTTGCTCTCTCAAACGACCGAATCATGACGTGGTCCCCAGGATGGAGATCATGGCCCTCTCCAGTAGAGTTGTCAGGGAGCGCTTCTCGAACCTGTTGATGAATAGAGAGTAAATCATTTGTTAATCGTGCCAAATAGTCGTTCACCATAACACAAGGCACATCATGTATTAGTCGCGGCTTAGGCACCCCCCAGATGTTCATGGGGCGCCCAAACACCACCTCATAGGGTGTAAGGCCAGTTTGTGAATGGGGTACTGATCTAAGAGAGAGCAGTGCTAGCGGCAAAGCGTCTGGCCACTTCAACGATGTAGACGCCACAATTTTGGCCAGCTTAAGTTTCAACGTAGCATTGTACCGCTCAACCAGACCTGCCGACTGAGGGTGGAATACAGCGTGGAACTTTTGCTGAATCCCTAACCCCTTCAGTAAATACTCCACAATCTTTCCAACAAAATGAGGCCCATTATCGCTCCACAGAAATTTGCAAACTCCAAAGCGAGGAAAGAATTCCTTAAGCAACACCTTAGCTGTTGTCAAAGCCGTATTGTCTTTCGTGGGGAAGGCCTCAACCCATTTGCTAAAGGCACATACCACCACTAGGACATACTTCAGGTTGTTGCAGCGCTCGAGTTGGATGTAATCCATTTGGAGTACCTCAAATGGTGCAGAAGGTGGAACGAACCCTCCTTTCGGAGTATGGGTCCCCTTTCCAGGATTGTGTTGTAAACAAACCAGGCAGGTCTGCACTACTCTCTTCGCAGTATTAGCAATCTCAGGATGTTCCCAAACTCGTGTTAACAGCCGAGTGATTGCAAGAGCTCCGACATGTGCCAGTCCATGTGTCATCTGGACCATCGCCTGCAAATAAGCCGCAGGCAATTTCCATTTTTCCATGTCTTTGCTTCTCCAACAACCCTCGTCATCTAGTACCCCATCTGCTGCCCATGCCGCAAGTTCAGATTCGGTAGCTGATTTTTGAATATCCAATATTTCTGCTCTAGCATCACTCCATCGCTCAGCCTGCGATTGTACCACATACATAGGGGAGCTAGTTCGGGACATAGCCGTTTGTCTTGCTATACTGTCTGCAAAAGCATTTCCTTGGCCCACTTTATCCGTGATCTTGTTGTGAGCACTGCATTTTACTATCGCTACTTTCTTTGGGCCAAGCAACGCATTTAAAAGATCACGCACTAGCTCTCCGTGCATAATGTGTTCTCCGTGAGATGTCAAAAACCCACGCTCTCTCCAGAGTAGCCCGAAGTCATGTGCTACTCCGAAGGCGTATCGGCTGTCTGTGTATATGTTCACACATAGGCCAGCACTCAATTCGCAGGCTCTTGTTAAAGCTATCAGCTCTGCTGCCTGAGCCGATTTCTGTGGTATCCTAGCTGTTTCTACCACTGTCTTAAGTGTCGTGATCGCATAGGCTGCGGAAGTCGTACCATCTGGCAGCCTTACACACGATCCATCAACCCACAGTTCCCCATCCACATCTGGAAGTGGCACATCCTGTAAGTCGACACGACCCTTTGTCTGTTCTTCGGTCAGGAAAACACAGTCGTGATGTTTTTCTTCCTGACCCTCCTCGGCCGGATAGGGCAATAAAGTGGCAGGGTTCAAAGTAGCGCATCTTTTCAGTGTAATATGTGGCGCCAAAAGTGTCAGCTCATATCCTGTTAGCCGTGCACTCGTGAGGTATTGGGTCTTTGTTTGGTTTAGCAGAGCATCTACTGCGTGAGGAACTAACACCAGCAGTTTGTGCGATAACACTATTCCCTCACTCTGTCGTATGGCAACTGCTGTTGCTGCCACCGCTCGAAAACACCCAGGCAATCCTCGTGCTACAGGATCCAGAATGGCAGAGAAGTATGCACATGGTCTCTGCTTATCCCCGTGTAATTGCACTAACACTGACAACGCGCACCCATCATTCTCGTGCACATACAATGTGAAAAGTTTCGTGTAGTCTGGTGTACCTAACACGGGTGCGGAACAAAGGGCCTGCCTCAACTGTTCAAAAGCCCTCTGACATTCATCTGTCCATTCTAGGGGCATTGGTGTAGCTTTGGACAATAACGCTAGCAAGGGTTTTATGATGTGTGAAAAACCCATGATCCATTGTCTACAAAAGGACGTCAACCCTATGAAGGCACGTACGTCTCTCTGCGTGCGGGGGACTGGTGTGTCTAAAATCGCTTGAATTCGATCAGAAGTTAATGCACGCCCCTCCTTAGACAACAGATGACCGAGGTAGGTCACCTGAGGTCTACAGTATTGAAGCTTTTTCTTCGAAACCTTATGATTGTTCTGTGCCAAAAAGGAAAGCAACGCAAGTGTACTTTGTTCACATTGTGCATAAGAGTCAGCAGCAAGCAGAAGGTCATCCACGTACTGGATGAGAGCAACGCCAGACTGCAACTGAAAGGAATCTAGCTGCCTTTTCAAAGCCTGGCTGTAGATGCTAGGGCTTTCAGTATAAGCTTGGGGAACACGACAAAATCTATACGATTTATTATTTAGCGTAAAGCCAAACAGGTATCTGCTATCAGGATGAACAGGGATGGAAAAGAACGCATTCTTTAAATCAATTACGCTAAACGTGGTGGCCGTGGGTGGGACCAATGTAAGCAAGGTTGTAATATCAGACACCATCGGGTATTGGGGAATGACAATTTTGTTGATCTCTCGCAAGTCAATAATAAAGCGATAGACTTTGTCGTCAGTATCTCTCTTAAGAATCGGAAGAATAGGACTGTTGCAAACATTATAAGGGACCTCCTCCACAACCCCTGCAGAAATTAAATCCTGAACAATATGTGTCAACGCAGTTTCACCTTCTCTCGAGATCTTATACTGTGGCACTCGTGGTAGAGGGGCCCACTCCTTAACAGTAATGTGTATCGGTGGAATACGCATCTCTCCCACATCCGTATCTGAGGTTGCCCATAACGTGTGCGGTAGAGAGGCCAAAGCTGAAATATCTGAGATGGCGTAAAACCTATCGGGATCAGGATAATTGTCATTCAGGATAACCCGCACTCCCTCAGGGGCGCAACGTATCGTTGCTCGAAAATATTTAAGCAAATCAATACCCAAGATATTATCTGGTGTATGGGGTGATAACAAAAATTTACCAAAACTAAAGTATTTGTCAAGACATAGTGCAAGGGGCTTGGACAATGGGCTGGGGGAGGGTGTGCCATCAAACCCTACACATGTAATCATTTCGCCAGACAGGGGAGCCCTCGGAACCAAGTTTTTCGACAAAGCGCTACGTGTAGCTCCTGTGTCAACTAGAAATTGATCAGTAGAACCCAGAATACCCGCTGTTACATATGGACCCTGCTGATCTACCGGCACTTCAACTGATTCCTTACCCCATCCTACGCAGTCCTATGCATGCACATAATCCTGGTGTTCCACATTCTCTCCCTCCGAAATCTGATATTGATTCCGCCTATCAAACGTGTTTTGTTCATCCTGACCACGGCCCCTCTCCTCAACCCTTCCACGATCACTTCCGCCACCTCTCGCTCCCGTATAACCTCCTCTCGACCTTCCGCCTCCTCGACCACGCTGACTACGCTGCTCACGAAGTACCGGACAATCTTCGGCCCAATGCCCGAACTCCTTACAATAAGCACACTGATCCTCCGCTATGTCCGTACGACCATACGACGTATTTCCTCCACCTCGTCTACCTCTATCATTCCCTCTACCCTGTGTTCCCCGAACCTGCGCCAACATCACCTTCGTTTTCAATTCC
Organism: Lissotriton vulgaris; assembly: GCF_964263255.1. Taxonomy (NCBI): domain Eukaryota; kingdom Metazoa; phylum Chordata; class Amphibia; order Caudata; family Salamandridae; genus Lissotriton; species Lissotriton vulgaris. Next base: position 52,975,963 of record NC_141695.1, read on the forward strand.
TTCGCCTTTTTCTCAACACTTTCTTTAGCCTCTAATTCCTGCCGCTCATAATACTGAGCCATAGTTAACAAGGACGCAGGGGTCGCCGTGGCCCAGGAACTTTCACTCGACTTCAATCGTTTTGCAATCTCCGGTAGGAGATTAGCCACATACTTATCTACAAACAGATGCCGACCCGTATCGTCTGTTAAAGATTGACCACTGTAATCATGGAATGCCTCCTCGAAACGTGTAAAGAAATCTGAAACTGTTTCATCGGGTTTCTGTTTGCACGAAGTTAGCATAGTCCAATCGATCTTTTTAGAGGGAACAAGCGTCTTTAATTTAATCAAGATAGCTGCCGGAAGATCTAGAATTAACTGACAAGGCTTACATGCCGGTTCCCTATCTAAATCGGCAGCATTTATTTCTTTCCATGTGCCCCCCAATATTGTTTCATCATTATTTTTACGAATCTGTCTCCACATATCAGGTGGTAAAATTAGCCCAAAGAACAAATCTATATCCACAAGAGTCATCACACAAGACGAAATAGCCCCTTCCACCCCTTCATAAAATGCCGCCGGATTTTTCCGAAGATCGGGTAGAGAATTTTTCAATGCCATAACATCTGCTCTATTCCAAGGCGTATATACCCAGTTATATACAAAATACCCCTTCGCATCCTTTGACAATTTATCATCATCTGTACCTTCCCCTTTAGGTGGAACATACAAGGGCGCGGCTTCACGCATAGGCATAACATGCAATGCAAAACTCTTATCTGAACCCCGGAGAGAACACTCCTTAATCTGCCGGTTATTCTCCAATTCAGACTCCTTTTGCCTCCTTTTCCGCTCCTCCCGTAGTCTGGTTGTCTCGTCTCGCAGCCGGATCAGTTGCGTGAATAGGCCGTCAACATCTGCAAGATCAAATACACCTTTAACCAAATTCTCACGATACACTGACAACGATTTAGGTTCTAACGTGTCTGAAAGTTCACGATACGCGGCAACAACTTCATCCGCCAAACTAGACAGAAAATACATTAATTCAAGATCCGACCACGCCCTCTTCTCCGCAAGCAACTCATCCTGAGAAACACATTTCTTATTCACTTTACGAGCCCAACTGCGTAAATGTGCGGACCTGTCCGCAGTAAACCTGAGAGCAGATACCCCCTTCTGTTCCGACTTATCCTGTCCATCATCCTCTGAATCCGCAGCTGGTGCCGTCGGCGAAACGTACGGAGGCGGTGACCGATCTAGCAATGAAAAATCATCAATTTCATTATTAAGGACAGGATAAAGCGGTCGACGAATAGGAAATTGACCAGTCGTTTGCAATTTGCGTTCCCGTTCCTCCCTCTCTTTCCCCTCCTGAGCCTCCTTTTCCTCAAGCTGTAAAGCCTTATCCCGAGCAGCCTTGCGCTGCTCTTTGTCCGCCAAGGCAATTTCACACTTCATACGCTCACGCACCGCTTTCTCCCACATTCGCACACAATCAAACATGTTTTGTCTAGACCTGCGTTGAAACAAACATTGCTCCACAAACTGTACTTTTCGTAAATCGAACGACCCATGTAGAGGCCATTGCAATTCAGGATCGGCCTTTGTATACTTATGCCATAATTTGCTGTACATAATAGGGGGAAGGCCAAGTTTGATGTACATCTCGCGATTTGGTGTTCCCTCTGGGGGAGCCGGCTGTGCTTCCGCTAACCTAATTGTGGTACCCTCTCCAAGACAGCACATCCCTCGGAGTGTGCTGAAAACAGGCATGTTCAAAAAGTATCACGAAAGCGTGACACCGTACAAAATGGCACTTACAGTACTTCACACAACTGTGCCGCTCAGAGAAAAAAAAACAAAGTTAGAGAAACATCTCTACATGCCTGCCTATGTGAAGTGCACTACACATATAAGTTCAAAGATCACAAAGTCACAATGTTAGCTAACTCAAATCAAAACATAGATCGTAGGACTTCGGCAAGCGTCCGAGGACTACCTTACCGATCACAGAATCATAGAACTTCAGTAAGAGTCCGAAGACTACCTTACCGAACACAAATCTTACCCAAATTCTCAAATGTCCAGATTCCAACTGCCAAGGTCTTGTAAGCCAAATCAGCCAAACGGCACTTTCTCAGCAACGCAGACACTCGAAAACTCAGTCGGAGACCGGCGCCACCTGGAAGGTCAGATCGGAAGGAAAGGAAAAAACACTGTGGCAGCCAAGACTCGGGTCACTCGTGGCAGCGCGCGTCCATGGTGAGTTTCCAAGCCTTCGTCACGACCTCTCCTTCGGGCATCCGAGTCGCCGATGAGTCCCTTCGTGGTCGCCAATTTGAAGTAATCAGGGTTCCCAAGGCCTACATGCTCCGAAGATAACCCAATTACACTCAAGAACTGTTGGCACGGAAACTGTAAAAGGCAAAGAACAAGTTTATTAAGACCCCATGGGGTGGTGGTACACTCAAACAGCACCCTTCGGTAATGCAAGAGGTATCACACCGAACACCGGTGTGACCCCGATTTATATACAGTTTTGGGGCAATAAAAGATAGGCGGCACAAGTTAGAACACATTTTAAGAACATATATGCTCATGTTTTGGAATACTGCCAGCTCATTGGAGGGGGCACAACTCCGCTGGTCAGTTTGGCGCACATTCCTAAAGGCTTACTGGTCAGTTGGGACTGCGCATGTGCAGCTTGACCAGTACTAAAAATAGCCTGTTGCTGGGCAGACTGAAGTGGTCAGTGGAACAGACAACGGACTAAAGGGCACGCCGGCCATGAGGCCGCTTATGGTCTAAGATGGCCGCCGCAACATTCAAAATGGCGTTTTCATATATAGCCAAGTTAAAGGAGGACAACGTGTAGGTTCAGCTAATCGCTAACGCGGCCATGCCAATTACGACAGAAGTTTGATTATTTGTCAATATATGTATTTTGTTTCACCATCACCAACGTATTCCGACCACCAAGTTCTTTATCACGGTTCAGTGAGTCCTTTTTTCATATCCATATTTATTCACAACTGCCCATTAAGCCAACAATGAAGCGTTCTGGGACATGTAGTTTTCAGGAAATGCATTTTATTTTAAAACATCAACTTTTAAAGTGTGTATATATAGCATGATGTTTTGTTTTCCTGGTGAATGGGTCTAGTTGAGCAAGGAATTATTTCAGTTAAAGGTGTCTATAAAAATCGTTTTCTCCTAATTTGTATATTGTAAGTGCCACACAACTATTGCATTATGTTGTTGTTTTAATTGACACAGTTTTGTGTTTTTTCCTATCTCAATATATAACATATCATCATCCTTTTCAGAGTAAGACTTAGAGTCCCAATCACAATTGAATTGAAAAGCTTCAATCTTCACGTTCCTGGTGCACTTTTTGAAGGATTTGGAAGTTGTATCTGGATATTATTATCACTCATTTATCTGTTCTTACAATACTGGGCTCAGGGCCTTCTGGCATCATCTATTAAAATGCATTTCATACAGTAGCTTGGCCATAACTCACTCTCACTCAATTGGTTCTGGATAGTTACTCAGGTTTATTCCACACCCACTGGCTATACCGACTAGTTGTGTCTATTTCACAATCTTTATTTGATACAAAACTAGTATCTGTATGAGTAAAACTGTTCATCGATATAAAAATATTCAGTTTAAAGATGAACGTGCAGTTCTTCATCCCCATTCAATCTCGGTGGTTGTTTCATTCTGCATCTTATAATTAAATTCTCAGCATTATTTCAATGTTCTTTCACCACCACTCTCATTTATGGGTATCGTGGCTTTGCCACAGTATTTGATTTGTTGCCAACCGTACCCTCTGTGCATTTTCATGTGTTTTGTCATGGCATAATTCATATCTTTATGTTGTAAAGCTTGAATGTGCTCCAGAATTCTCTTCCTCAATGGACATATAGTGCTGCCAATATATTTCAAACCACACTGACATTCAATCATATAGACCACAAAATTAGTTTCACAAGTGATCTTTTCGTCAATGGTTAAGGTTTTTCCCATGAAGTCGCAGATCTCTCGAGTGTTTTTCCCTATGCGACATGCCTTGCATTTTTCACATTTCGTAAACCCCTTTTGATGTCTTACCAACAATGATTCTGCTTTGGTTTTTACGAAGTGACATTGAACTAATTTATCTTTCAATGAAGGGGCTTTACGATATGGTACATCAGGTCCTTCACCCACTTTCTTTCCAATATCTGGATCCTTTTTCATTTTGTCCTAATGCTTCTTCATGATGTGCAGGATTTGATGGTTCTCCTTGCTGTAATTAAGTGCCATTCTTATTTTTTGCTCATCTTTTCCAGGTGGTTTCTCTTTTTACAAATGCATCAATGTTTGTGCAGGTGAGAAGTCTTTTGTCTGTTTCTTTCCTTCTTGTATGTTTGAGGCTTGTACCCTCTTTTTAGGAATTTCCATTCTCTTTCTTTCATTTTCGCTTCCATTTCGTTGTCATCTGAGCTGTTTTGTTTCATTCTTAGGAACTTCCCATATGAATCCTCCAACTAATAGGTCACCAGTAGATGAGTTTGCAGAGTTGTGGGGAGTGGGGACATCGCCTTCAAACCCTCTCAGTAGCCCAACAACTGGGACTAACTGGAGGTAACAAAAGGGGTTTCTGGACCCCAAGGACCCTCAGCATCCAAGGAGATTTCATCCCCTAACTACCACTGCATCAAAAGGCGTGTTTGCAGGGTGGTGTTGAAGGAGGTATTGACCTCAGCCGACATGGCAGATATTTATTTTTTTAAATTTCATTTTTGATGGGGATACCTGTGGGACCCCATTTTCTTCTGCAATTTTCAGCCCCAGACACCCCATCCACTTGGGCCAGGCCTTTTTTCAACGGTTGAGGGAGCTACACGACTCTGGTTCTGGTCAGATTTCATCCCTGGGGACCCCATCCCTGGGGACCCAGCTTTCCTTTATTTTTATATAAATTGAAGGGAGGGGGCCAAGCAGTCACCCTCTTGGGTCGATTTGTGCCCCTTTGGATCCCAACCTCTAAGGCCCGGCCTGTAGTGTGGGTGCCCTGATCCCACCAGGGCACGCACTGTCACTGATGGGGACTGCGGGGGCCCTGAAGGCCCCCCATGGTCCATGTCGGCTCCCCACATTTTGTGAGAGCCAGCACTGCTTTTACACCTAGGGAGCGACTAACATGCAGCTCCCTGTGGGTAAGAGCAAATTGTGCTCTGTTTTGAGCAAGCAAGAGGAAAATGCTGTAAAGTGCATTTGTAAGGGCATTCCTGGTAGGAAACTTAGCAGGATAAATGCAAGCCTCACCCACACTGACTTCACCTGGGGAGCTAGGTTTCAACAATGTCCAGGGTTCATAGGGTTCCCTTGTTGACTGCTGAGCCAGAGTCCAAATGACGCAGACATTCATTGTGACAAATGAGAGGAAATTTGAATTATCCTCGTCTTTACAGGTCCATGTGTCAAAACTACAACCGAGAAATGCCAATGGTGATGCTCTAGACTTCAGAGGGGCAGCAAGACTGTTGGTTCATTAGAGGTGGGGATGCGTCCTCATATCAGTTTAATTATTTATTTTAAAAATATTCCTGCCATTTTGCAAGCCTTCTGCCTCCTTTGGGAGCAGATTGGGTAAATCCTCTCATCTTTCTCTGTTGGGGGCAGAGAGGCTGTTTAAGCTTTTGGAATGGTGATATGGCCCAATGTATGCCAGCACCAACCACATTATTTTTGTAAGTACTCTGTTGTGTTGATTTTTGTTGCCCTGCATGGGGGCAGGTTTGGGGGTAAGACTCAATCTACCTTCACAAGGTGGCAAAAAGACTTCTGGTCACTTCTTATTTTTATGTGTGACCATTATCCTTTTTATCTAGTTGAGCTTATACCCCACTGAGGAGCCAGTTTGTGGGCAAACCACCATTCTGCCCCTCCCCCCCCATGGTGGCAAAAATACTTTTTTGCCTGTTCTGGTATATGGGCAAAGCCCAGTGCTTGGGCGGCTACCTCAACCCATTCTTTCTTTGACCAATTTATCCCTGGTGTCTGGTGAGGTTTCAACCTTTTAAAACCCCTAAGTCTCTTCCAGGGAGGGGCAGAAACATTGCTGGGGCCAATCTGGGTTTGGGTTACAACATGATGCTTGGGAAGCCCACAACACCTCTTCTTTGACCGTGTTGTCTATTGAGTTTTCTCCTCCTCACCCCACTTCTGTGGGGGTAGAATGTAAAACACCCCAAGAAAGACTGTATTGCCCCTTTTGCAGTTAGGGAATGGGCCAATGACAGGGTGTGTCATCCCAACTTTTTTTGTTTACAAAAAACACTGGTTTCTAATGGGATTTCTCACTCCTGCCCCCACATATTGGGCATATTTAGGTCAAATCCCCCTTTGTACCTCCCAAGGGATTGCAGAAAAATGATTGTGCCCTGGGAGAGAACACTTTCCCATTACCAGGAGTCACCTTCTCCATCCAAAATGTTTTCCTGGAGTCTTGTTGGTGGAGTCGTTGTTGGATTGTAAAGACTTAATCCGGAGAGGAACCTCTAGAAAGCTGACATTGTATCTTCAGTTTCTCCCTAAGATAATGCTAAAGGCCATGATGATCAGCCACACAGAGCCATATTAGATGATGACGTGTAGGTATTGGGCCTCTGCATGTAGGACTACTTGAATTACTTAAATCATAGCATGGACACAGACATTTCCTGAACTTTGAACAATTGGACATTTTCCTTCTAGGGCTGCAGAAAGGTGTGTGGCATGGGAAATGTAATAAATAATCTGATGTCCTGGACTTCCCTTGTCCGAGACAGAATCCTCAGTTTGGAAGTTCGGTCTCAATATCAGTCTGCCTCCAATAGTTCTTTAAAGGAAGAAGCCAGTCTTCAACACAGAGCCAAGGGTACATAACTAGGAGTTGGAGTGGGCACTGGAGTCGAGGAGGTCAGCTCCCTCTGTCACTCTCCATCTCATCACAAAGGTTGGGTGAAGGAAATAGAAATGTGAATCTCCTTAGGGACTTTGATCAATTAATTCTATGTTTGAAACGTCTGGAAAAGAACAGTGCCCAAAGAGTCCTACATGACGAAGGAGCCCACTTTCTATGTTAGACTTGGCTCTTTGGACTTTGAGGGCCCTCTTGAACAAGTCACAGGTGTAGTAGTATTGTGAATTGGTTTCCAATATCATAAGTGCAATGGTCTTGAACACACAGGGATTATAGAATGGATGATTTAAAAAAAAATAGTACAGATCGCTTAAGACCAAGGGGCATATTACCAGGCAATAGCGATAATTATCGCTATTGCTTGGTTTGAGACAAAAATTTACCGCTCAGCTGTGGTGATTTTTATCGCAAATAAACCTTGGTATTACCAAGGTTTATCGCAAATGCGATAAAAATCGGCCGCAATGCATGAATATCTCTGAAAAGTCAGCGATATTCATGCATTACCGAGCAAATGCTCTTAGCCATGTTATCCACCTCCCATTGGATAACATGGCTAAGAACTGCTCAGGGCAGGTGTTAGCTTTTGGAGATATTCGCGCTTAGAGCGAATATCTCCAAAAGTTGGTAATAGGAGATAGCGATGTTAGCGACTGTTTCCAGTCGCTAACATCTTGGCATGCCCACTTTGCATGTCATTACTGATAAATATCACTGACATGCAAAGTGGGGCCCAAGATGGTCGCTATCTCCTACTAGCTGTTGCTAACTGGTGTTAGCGACAGCTAGGTAACAGGGAGATCATTTTATCTCCGCTTTCTTGGCTTTTAAAGCCAAAAAAGCAGAGATAAACCCCCTTGATAATATGCCCCTATATTCTTCCTGTCAATCGGTTAATCAGTTAAGCAGAGTTTGAACGCCCCACAGCACTATTTTCTAAGGACCATAAATTAAACATGTTTAATAGTAACAGACAGGTTACTAAAAACATGGATCAATATGCTCTAAATTGGTATTTGCAATACTTATGACAAAGGATTGGGAAAGTCAGCTCCAGAGAAGGCCATTTCCTCGTGTATTCTGCTAACTCAAACAGCTGGTTAGGATCGAGATCCTGCAAGTTTTGACTCCGAAATGAAGGTGAAGATAGAGTGGGTTATCTGACCTAATGTTCACATCACCCAAACTAACCTTAGGTTAGATGCCATAATATTTCGATCACAGATATCCAAGAATGAATCTATAAATCCAACTGTTGTGAAATGTGAATATTTTAAGGGTTGAACCATCGGCCATAGAAGGTTACCTAAGGTCATAGACATTAGAGTTTCCTGTGGCACCCAAAGATTGTTTGCCCTCGTTCGGGGATTTCTCCACTGGAGAAACGTGCACCCTCAACACAACAATCCACCTCATTAAGAGAGGTTTTCGCCTGTGCTCCCAGGGCACAGTGTGTGAAGCCATGTGGATGTTGCAGGGCTCCTGGGATTCCGCCCTAAGTAGCCTCCATCCGATAAAAGTCCATGTCTGCTCGTTCAGCCGTGCAGGCTCGAGGACCTGCAGGCTCGAGGACACGCCTCCATGGAGGGGTCAGCAGTGCCCATCTCAGCAGTGATCGCTCCCTCCGGGCATTATTGGCTTCTCTTAGTTGTTTTACTGTCTTTGATCTTCAGTTTCCATTGCATCCTTTCAGTCCCGGACAGCACTCTGTTTACATCATGTACATCACCACCTACAAAATAAATTGGTATTTTTTTTCAACTGAGATTCGTTCTTTTTCTAGACGTGGAAATAGGTATTTCTATTTTTGAAGGTGAGTGAGTGTTTTAAAGGTTCTAGTGACTTTGGGTAGGTTCATTGTGCCAATTCTGTTTCATTTATATTTGCTCCATGTCTCTCTATGTACCTTAAACCTTTCTTCTGTTATCTAGTAAATGTATCATTCGCGAGGTGGTGGGAGGCGTTGGATGAGTACCAGCTCTAAATCAGCGCCATCCCATGGTCTGCCCACAGAGATGATCCTAACACCTTGATACTCCCTGACGGAGTCTTGTTATCAACCTAAGAAGGATGCAGGGCAGCGTTGGTCCCACTAGAATGTGTCCTATGACCTTAGATCGAGCACTTCACTGCACCAGGGGCAGAATCATCCTGGGCTTTGCTGGCACAGATCAGAGTCGATCAACTGTTTTCTGCATCTGCAGAGAGGAAAGATAATTAATTGTATCCAATATTTCTCTGAGGTCTTATTTTATTTTCAGAGGGCACAGCCCAGAAGCAGAAGGAGGAAACCCCTGCTCACTGGGTCTGCACTGTGTGACAGGGAAAGGGCAGCAAAAGAATACAGGAGCATATTATCAAGAACAGGTGATAAAATTATCGCTGCTTTATCGGCAGGAAACTGCCGCTAAAGCGTCGATGATGGTCTTGACAACATGTCCTTGTGAATTCCCATAGCAGCCCAAGTTGTGGTGTTAATCTGGGCTGCTATGGGAATTCACAAGGGCATATTATCAAGCCCAGTTTCCTGTTGATAAAGCAGCGATAATTTTATCGGTGTG